>NC_071289.1:47119758-47419758 GCF_943734705.1 Anopheles coustani | reverse complement strand
AATCCGTAAATTCATTCATTATACCTGGTTCTTTGTTTTCATTCAAAGCCCAAACTTTAGATACGTACACTAACTTTTACATATCATTTATTATGGTATTTCCATAGCTATACTTGAGCTATCGTGGAATGTCCGGTAACACTAGTGACACAGTATGTGCCGAGCACCTTGGGCATATATTTTTGTCGCTGTTATCGGTTGTTTCTAGTGCTGTTCAGATCATATTCGTAGTAGACACCACGGCAAGCTTTCATCAGAAGGTAAGCTCCTTTGCCCTTGATTGATTCTCGACTATTACAAAATCAGCACCAAACATGATTTTTTGATAAATATCCTTTAACGTGCACTGAATGGAATTCACAGAGTATGGTTAGAGTAGTTTATTGGTTGTACATTGTCCATGGACATGGAGGTTCCTGCAGGAACTTTATCTGAGTCGTTTTAGTCTTCGTGCATTATTCAGGGCCGTATTTTCCGTAGGTCTGCCAACTGGCAACAGCACAATCGTATTAAACTTTTCAACGCGTTAAGCGCTATGCGCAAATTACACTTCTTTTCGTTCTGCAAGCGATTCGTAGAAACGGGACCGACTTAGCGCTTAACGTGTTAATGATTAACAGATGAATAAACATTTTCGGTACAGCAACGTTGAGTCTAAAAAAGTTTATTTAACATATTCTTCCGCGACAGCCGAGCGGTTGCGCCGGTTAGAAAATCGGCCCATGAGCGCCGGGGCTCACCACCTCGACGGCGTGGGTTCGAATCCCAACCGAGACCGGACCCTCCCCTGTACGAGAGGACTGACTATCCACGTACACATAGGGTAAAAAGTCTCGTAAGCCCTTTACAGGGCAGGCATGACCAACAAGGTCGTTACGCCAAGAAGAAGAAGAAAAACATATTCTAATATTTTAAAATGGAATAATTTAAACATTTCTATTTGAATGTTGTGAAAGAACAGTTTTTTTTGTGTAAATATTGTAATATATACCAGGCTGTCCTGACACCCCTAAAACATATCCAATGGTTTGCTTTATTCACGCATTATAACTTTCGCAATCAAAATTGCTTTGCTATCTGCTTAGTTTCGTTCAAACAGATCTTAGGCGGTTTAGTTTATTGCACTACTGTGTTACTACGTTATTACGCCATTTCAGTTGCAGCTGGACACACTGGACAAACTGAATTTCCTATATAAAGGAATCTACAGAGGAGGACATATTTTCCGACGATATAAAAATTCAGATCGAGAAATTGGTGAATGTGTTAGTGTTTCCTTAATCTATGACTAAAAAAACTTATTGTACTGTTACTTTCAACAATTCTTTTTTCCGTTGCTTTCTAAAGGTGTCCATCCTGTTTTTGATTGTCGGCCGTATTCATGATGATACTAACCTTTACGGCTATTTCAATTTGGATAAAAGTCTTTTGATGACGGTGAGTATTTTTTACCGAGTAGAATACAATTAACTAATTTGTTTATATCTTTTTTTAATTGTCAGATTGTTGCATCAGCTTGCTCATATCTAATCGTTTTGATTCAAACGCTGTAAAGGAACGTTCTTCATCTTCTTCTCTATATCTATAAAAATGAATGTTTGTATGTTCGTGATGCTAAAACTCAAAATCGGCTGGACCAATCTTGACGACGTCTTCTTATGATTTGTTTCTTTTTACTCAAGGAAGGTTTAGGAAATAAGAAAATTTAAAAATTCCCACCTTGGGAATTGGGAATTGGGAAAAACTGGTGTATTACAATATTAGTGTATTATTATTATTGGACGAGGCGAAGTTCGTTGGGTCAGCTTGTATAGTATAAAGTTCATTACACTTTAATAATGACTTAAATGAAGTATTTACTCAATAGATTCACGTTCACCACAACGATGCAACTATTCAAGCTATTCAGGTCAAGTGATAAGTCACTTAAACTGGCTGTAGACGTCACATATTAATCTGTGCAGATCTTTGACGTCTACAGCTTTCCTTTGTTTTCGCCTCGCCATCGTCTGTCATCAACATCCCTCCAAATATCCCGAATATCTCGAGGGATGTTGGAAAGAGCAAAGGAAAAGCTGTAGACGTCAAACATCTGTACAGATTAATATGTAACTCCCAGCTTTATTTCATAGATCTTTGGAGGATGTCATCAAAGCCATCAAATAGCTAAACTAGAAGATGGAGAAGATGGAGATCTTTAAAATTCAGTTTGACTCAAAATGGCAATTAATTAATAATTATGCTTAAGTCCGTATTTAAAATTTGGCCGATCAATAGACGGTTTCCAAATAGGAAAAAATGGTGAGCTTCGAACACACGTTTTATTATTCTCATTTAATCGAAAAATGCATAATATTTCTAACCTAGGACACGATAAAAATAACCTATCAATGCTTATTTAAAATCAACTAACAAATATTAACAGTAGTTCCAACAAAAATTATAGTGTGAATTGTTTTGTGTTTATTTTATTTTATTATTTCCCTTAACTTTTTATTGCTCTGTTCTCGCTGTTGAAATTCGTCAGCGAATATTGGCTGATAAGAATTTTCTTGAAAAATCATTCTGGCCTTCGTACACCCTTTTGATTGGCGTGCTGTTACCGATCGGAGCTATGTTAGCGCTTCTTCAATGGAATACAGAAATCCAACTGATCGTTTTAAAACTCTGTGGAAAATGCTTTATGCACCAACACTACTACCGATTTGATGTATACAGAACTTATATACAGGAAGGAAACTCCACATACTACATCACGTACGATCGAATCGGTCCATGCAAGATGCCGGGAAACTCGTGAAACAGCAAGATTGTTTGGCATAGTATTTATACACACACATGTCTGCATGGCATGTGAAAAAGGCTAGTGTTAGGCTGTTGTATGAATGCTGTACATTCACGAATGTGTGTGTAATAAACGCATGTTTTCACAATTCTATTGAAATTTTCCTGCCCAGTTTTCCTCGTGCGATTAGTGTGATTGGTATGAGCAAATGTTCATTGCTCTGCCAAAGAGTGACGGTGATCGTAGAAACACACAAAAAGGCCATTTTCTTCAATCCCAGTTGCTAATAGTATTCTGCATTTTAGAAGTTGTGGCAATATCTGGACGAATCAGATCACGTTCGCGAATCATTTTCGGATGAGTTACATGGTGGCAACATAGGTGTCTTGGCTGCATGTCAATGACTTCAAGCTTCAATTCATGATAATCAAGCAAATGCTTTATTTTTGTTTGCAAACATTTTGTACTTTCCGTAGAATACGTTTAGAATCGTTATTGTAAATTGAAAATTAACTTGCGGGATAGGATATTTTTTAATATGCCCAGTATGTGTGTTTGTGTGTGAGAAAGTGTTTTACAATGTGGTGGTTTTGATCCAAAAATAAATTCAGAACTATATGGATGGATACACCTTGTCCAACGCGCCTGAGAAACCCGAGAGAAATATAGGGATGCAAATAAGCTGTAAAAAGCACACTATTTTGAAAACGGTTTGAAATAGTCTTTTGAAGTACGTAGACAGGTAAGTGTCAACAGTTGGTTACAACTTGTCTATGTTTTTATGTATGATAGCTACACTGAACATAATCTATAACGTAACTAGTCTATATATGCACAGATCATCACATTAAAACGACTTTAATATTAATATTGAAAATCATTTTAACCATCAGCGCAACGTTGTCGCGGAGGATTACATACACAAACGTGAAGAAACGAAACACATAATATTTTAGTTTGTGCGAGATACAATCTGTTAATGGTTTTTCTTTTTATTTGTATCGAAAAAACAGTTTGTTATCAGCAACTTTAATTGTTGCAAACACTTGCAAACACGTTAGAAATTAAAAGAATTCTTAGGAATTTCTAATGTGGCAAAGAAAAGCCAAAAATTTACTCTTTATTTCCGTTGGTTGTGCTTGTAACAGAGTAAGTCCTTTTTCTCGCTTTTCCACATCTTTTATCGGTTTTCTCACGCTAATATCGTTTCCTTTTCGTCTGACAGGTGCTGTTGGAGCGAGTTCGAACTTATGGGTCCGAACTGTTTCCAACATTAATTGTTGCTTGAAATACGACTGCTAAATACGGCCTTATAGGATCTTTGTCACTAGCATTATAACCGAGGAGCCACACGTGAAGCTTTTTACACCGAACGAACGTTTTTTCGAGCGGCTGGAGCTTACCGTGTGTCAGCAATCCCTCTCGCTCTAATGATAGATTTCTCTTTCCTTCCTTCGGTTCACGTTCGGTGCTCAGAATTCGAGCGAACGTTCGCTAGCGCACAGAAAAAGTCGAGCGAATTTTTTGGGCATTCTTCCCCTTCCATGTACGGGTAAAAAAAACAGACCAACTGTTATAAATATGGTATACAGCGATTGCCGCAAAAAGCTCGGGCCAAAAAATTCGTTATACGCGTTCGTTCGCTTACGTGTGGCTCCTCGGTAAAGCGACCTTCTTTGGTCTCTTGCCTTCAGTTTTCTACTTGAGATGTTTCAGCGTACACTTTATACTTAAGCTGTATCTTTGTGATTATTTTGTGCAGACGATGATTGATATCGGTGTAAAAATATTTTAAAATTCCTTTTTGCTTTTTCGTGACACTTTTTAACAAATTGATATGACTAGAGGGTCAAGTAACACTTTTGATGTGCCGTAATGTGGTACCACACACAATTTGCTGTGTTGTGAATTGTGGTAGCACAGTGAAGTGTCATACAGTTATACAACTTGTCTATTTATTCAGCAACATCTTCTCGATTCAAAATGGTCAGTACGTGCAAAATGTTCAATTTAACAAGTGTGTGCTGAGTGTTGTAACTTTGCGCGCAAAACAAATCACAAAAGGATGCTAAAGTATCTGCAGTATATGCATTTTGCTTGATCGATAAGGGCTTTAGCCATTTACACTTTCCATTCCTATGGAATTGGTATATTAAGGAACCAACGAACGGTTCATACAATTTTATTGGTTTAACGGTATAAAACTTTACTGTAGTATCACAATTTTTTCTGTTTCGTGTCTAGTGCCACACTGTACTGTACTGTGTGTGTTGGGTAGCACAGTAACAGACGACCCAACACTTCTTCTTCTTCTTCTTGGCGTAACGACCTCTTGGTCATGCATGCCCGTCAAGGGCTTACGAGACTTGTTTCCCTGTTGTAGTACGTGGATAGTCAGTCCTCTCGTACAGGGGAGGGTCCGGTCTCGGTTGGGATTCGAACCCACGCCGTCGAGGTGGTGAGCCCATTGGCGCTCATTGGCCGATTTTTCTAACTGGCGCTACCGCTCGGCTGTCGCGGACCCCCAACCCAACACTAGATATGACCAATATGGCACCCTAGGAAACTTGACTGGTTATCAAAAGTGGCAGTCGTGTTAATAGATAAAGTTGGCAAGTTTTAGACAGAATCATACCCCTATGATTCTTGGGGTTTTTACTAGCATCCGTGTCTAGAAATATACCGTCGGGGGTTTGACAGAAACATTCCATCCTTAAAAACGGATATCCCTGCTTCTATTGACTGATTGGTCGATTGAGATGCTTATGATCCCAGCTTACTGATGGATATTTTCATCCACATCCCACCACCACCCATAACACCACCACGGCTGACCCTATGCTGCCCCTACATAGTGCTCCATACGCCAGGGATAATTTGTATTTGTATTTATTTATATTTATCGTCGCTACAAGTAATCGAAACTACAGGACGGCCTCGGTTTTCTTTATCAAACGGGATTTTGACAGCGACGAATACCGAGACTAGCGGAATAACACGTTGACTGCCAAGCCTTTTTGAGCGCATTTCACCGACAGGCCAAGAAAATCGCTTCAGAGAGGGAGTCGCTTACTCATATGTATTTGTGGGAAGCGCTTCGCTCATTGATAACCTACTCACATGCTTTGCGATATTATTCTCTATTTTATTATTTTATTATTTTATAAATTATTATACTTTTTTTATATACGAAGTAACAGCATGGACCGGTCGAAGTCTCGCGCTAATGTAAAAAAAGTTACTACATATTGTGCAAGTTGCCTGAACCAATCACTGATGTGTTTAATTTGTTTCGACATTGTACACAAGAATTAATTTTATAATAAACTTAATAACGAATGAATTTTGTGAACTAATCAAACTTATTTCTTTATTCAATGCAAACCGTTTTGCGCATATAACACAGTACAAACAGTAGCATGTTCATGGTATTAGTGTCTTTCGCACGCGAGAGAGCAAGCAGTTTCGCTGTCACCCAAAGAGAGGGAGACATGGCATGGAGAGAAATGTTACTGTCACCCAAAATTGGGTGACATGGCAGTCAAAGTGATAAAGTTCTTACGTTTATATTACCTTAGCGAAAAAACCTTAGCTTAGCAAAAACAAAGCCTGCCTGGAAAAAAGCCGCAACGAAATAACTGGCAAAAATAATGCAATCTTGCAATTCAGGATGATCAAAACAAAAATTCGCAATAAACGTTTAAATTCAATGAAATAACGAAAAAACAGTCGAACCAGGAAATAAAACACGTTTATATTGCTCAACAGTTACCGACCATACGGTACCTTTATCAGAAAATCAGAATCAGAAAAAAATTGATTAAGCCATTTTGCTCTAGCGTTAGTCTCGTTTTGTGTGAGGCGTTTCGTGCTCATACAAAAAGTTCTCTGAAAGTCAAATGTAAATAGGGCAGACTTGCAACTTGAGACAAACAGGAGTACGAGTGGCCAATCACAAGTTTGCTATACACCGTCAGATGAGAACAGCAACCTTCCAAGGAAGGAGCCTATTAGGGGCTCTAGCAATTGGTGACAAATTAAAAGAAACGATTGTAATACTCATTTCTTTCCTGCTCCTCCAACAGTAACAGAAAATCTTGTCTGCAGCGGAAGTGAGAGTCGCACTTATGGTAGGCACCCACGGAACACGGCACGAAGTAAGCAAGCCAAATTGTGGATCAATCGGGATCCGAATATTCCCAAGCAGTAATATCTGTCAAAACATAGGCGAGGGCGAGTAGAAGGCATATCCCCGCCCATTGCGGAGTGTCAATGTTTGAATGTGTACATGGGACGGCGACGAATTCAGTGCAAGAGGAGCTTTCAATGTGGGCATTACACGAGAAGCCATATTTGCCCACGTTGTGACCCTTAAACATGTTTCTGAGTAATTTCAATGTTTAAACTGTAATTTAGTGTCTTTTCGTTATCAGTGCTGTTATTTATGTGAAACAGATGGAATAATGATATAACAGCCGCCTTTGCCGTTGATGTTCTAGAAGGCAGCTCCCGGATCACCTTTCCCGCCATTTTAGCGCTTTGCTGTTCCGGATGACTCTCAACCGTTGCAGCCGGTAGAGAATGCATTGTCCGTATTTAATATGCACATATCCCGGCGGGGGTCCGCGACAGCCGAGCGGTAGCGCCGGTTAGAAAATCGGCCCATGAGCGCCGGGGCTCACCACCTCGACGGCGTGGGTTCGAATCCCAACCGAGACCGGATCCTCCCCTGTACGAGAGGACTGACTATCCACGTACAACAGGGAAACAAGTCTCGTAAGCCCTTGACGGGCAGGCATGACCAAGAGGTCGTTACGCCAAGAAGAAGATATCCCGGCATTCTGGCGCTGTGCTGAACAAGAGGCCTCTCAACAGCTGCAGCCAATGAAGAAGTCATCCCCCGAATCTTATATCCCGGCATTCTGACGCTAAGCTGATCCGGACGCAGAGCGGTACAGCCGATGGAAAAGGCATCTCCCGGATTTTACACGGAGATGTAAACCTTAAGTTTAAACATATTGTTACCGAATTTAAATTGAAATAAACGACTTCTTCTTGGCGGCGTAACGACCACTTGGTCATACCTGCCCGTTTAAGGGCTTACGAGGGCTTGTTTAAGGGCTCTCGTACAGGGGAGGGTCCGGGTCTCGGTTGGGATTCGAACCCACGCCGTGGAGGTGGTGAGCCACGGTGCTCATGGACCACCCATGCGCCACCGCGCCTTGTAAAACGCGGTCGGTACGAGGCCGACTTTTATTCAAATTTTCAGATTTGTCGGCCCCCTAAACCGAAGCAAAACCGTGCTCACCAACAAAACCGTCGCTCTTTGTTGAGAATGGTGTGCTAAAGGCGCAATATACACCCGTTTTCACTTAGGGTGGAAGCGCGCCCGCCTTCTGTGCAATGGCGCGCTATAACGGTGGAAACGCGAGTATCAACGGTGGTACGCGGCGCATGATGACTGAATCTCGCTTGCCTACTGTTGAAACGCGGACGCGGTCTGTTGGAGGGACGCAAATTTTGACGGCCGCACAAGATCTGTGAAGTGAGAGTTCTGCTCATACCATGATATAGCAAAACCTGTCAAACTACCGCATAATCAACAAACTGACCTGCTCTAAATGATGATACTGTACGGATGCAAAGCAGTATTTGTTACAATATTTAAAAATATCTTATTTTCCACCCGCTAGCTTTATTGAGAGCAATTCCTGACGCACTATTCAAAACATACGCGACCTCTCACTTTTACAGATCTTGTGCAGAAATATACCGGCCGTCAGAATTGTACAAGGTCTATAAAAGTGAGAGGTCGCGTATGATTTGAATAGTGCGTCAGGAATTGCTCTCAATAAAGCTAGCGGGTGGAAAATTAGATGTTTTTGAATAGTGTAACAAATACTGCTTTGCATCCGTACAGTATCATCATTTAAAGAAGGTCAGTTTGTTGATTATACGGTAGTTTGACAGGTTTTGCTATATCATGGTATGAGCAGACCTCTCACTTCACAGATCTTGTGCGGCCGTCAAAATTTGCGTCCCTCCAACAGACCGCGTCCGCGTTTCAACAGTAGGCAAGCGAGATTCAGTCATCATGCGCCGCGTACCACCGTTGATACTCGCGTTTCCACCGTTATAGCGCGCCATTGCACAGAAGGCGGGCGCGCTTCCACCCTAAGTGAAAACGGGTGTATATCTACTGCGTAGCCGTTTGTAAGGACTGTATGGGAATGCATCGTTAGCTCCATAACCAAGAGCGGGGCATATGGACGCTCGTCACTATTACGCTCCAAGTATTGCGGGTTGCTCTCGCGTGCCAGAGTGCGTGCTCAACCAAAGCGGGGCATTTAAACTTCGTATCGTATTGCGTACTTTGAGGGTTTCACACATTAGGGTTCGGCTAGCCAATCACAAACCTCGATTTTTCAGTTCGGATCGCTGTTGCGGCAACAGATGGGCGCGGTAGGGAGAGATTTCTGGCGGTGGCGAGATTGGGAAATTTCTGCGTTGGTGTGAAAGAGACAAGGCTATCACCATCTCGCTCTTACCCATTGAATTCCAGCCTCAGCCCGAAGCTTGCGTTTGTAGGGTGATCCGACTATTCGGATCCCGATTGAGCCTCAATTTGGCTTGCTTTACTTCGTGCAGTGTTCCGTGGGTCGGCCTCGTACCGACCGCGTTTTACAAGGCGCGGTGGTGCTTGGGGAATTTGGCTTGCTTTACTTCGTGCAGTGTTCCGTGGGCAGGTTATCCAGAACGACAATAACTTTCGTTTCTCAAAAGAATATCGTCGGTTTGCGTTGCTCAAACCTTTTGTTAGAAGGTATCTGGAAACGAACAAAATTTTCACAAAAGCTTTGTTTTGCCAATTGTTTGCATTGTTTTGTATCGGCAAGCTATGTTTGAATGCGCAAGCACTGCTCCCAAGTGACAGAAAACACGATTTAGATAACTTTCGCCAGGCTTAGTAGGGGGCTGCATAGAAGATTAATAGCTGTCTTATTAAACCAAAATTGCAAGTGTGTGCGTGAAAAATGAACCCAGCGTGGGCGCCCTGATCCGATCCTTTCCATTATAAATTGAACCCTTCTCCGGAACTGACAGCTCAAATCCATCAAATCAAAACAAATTCAAACAGACGATTTGTTTTAACAATCCAGTTCCAGTTCGGTAGTGAATCAGAGCGGAGGTTAGCAGTGTACAAGTTTCCTGAAAGGGTTAGCGGAAAAGTAAGGTTACGGCACGACCGCGTGGTCACGCCGAGCTGGAGCTCAGTTCAGACAAATCCTAGCTGCCGCACATCTCGTGCTGTTTGAGTCAATCAAGCGGACCACGAGTTCTTGTGTCCTGACAACGGAAGGAATTATCCCTCCCGTGGACGGCCGGTGGACATATGGCTTTTATAGCCGGTCCTAAAGGACGAGCCCCTTCATAGGAGTTCGGACAGAGTCGGTACGCCTCTGATTACGAGTAAGGAAACAAACGTTCGACTTAGCGTAGGAGGATATACCCCGACTCGCATAGCGAAAGAATAAGAAGAAGAATTTTAACAATCTCAGCAGTTTTTACATTTACCTTGCTTGCAAACAGGATAATCTTCCCCGACGAACTCGAATGTTCCATTATCATTGCATTATCATTGCATAAAGCCCATCCCTCGTCGATACAGTCACTGGAAATATTGGACAACTCTGGCCTTCCAGCATTATTTTGGCTTGTACGTCCTATCTCATTTCAGAAATCATAGGAGCAAGCGCTCCACTACAATCAATACGAGCAATGCAGGAATCTTCAAGCTTTTGTTGTTGAAACCTGCTGGACGGTTGTAAATAACAATTTACTAACTTCCAAATGAGAATTATCGAGTGCCGAAGCAGTAACGCAAATAAATCAATAAACTTACCAAGATCGATAAACTGCCTCATTACAATTTTGCTTGGCCCTGGGTAAACGTGTTTGCTGGCTTTCATACTGTTGATCCACTCGCTGTTTAATTCGCCTTCTAATCGAGAAAATTTAAAGTCGCATCCCTGTTTATCTTTGAACCATAATGTTGTTTTGGGGCAGTGCAAACGGCTGAATCGAGAGAGATGTGGAAATATTTTATTCGCAGACCGAGACGCAGGTGGGACATTTCAGTCCAGTCATTGCTGATGCTCTGCAGGAGTACCATGACAGTGCAGCGAAATTACTCCGTCGTGTAGCTTCATAGAACACTTTTTCAAGTCATTCTCGTCCAGATCCAGCACCACTAGATCGTATGCCAGGGGGCAATTGGGCTACGTTCTTTTGGTGGTTCCGACCGTCCTTGATAATCGTACTGATATTGTATGTGCCCAGAATTTCGCCCAGATATGGAAGTTAAACATCCGATTCCGCAGCAGCTCATGCAGTAGCTTTATGTTACCCAGGGACATCTCGTTTTGAATCGATTCCATCAGCAATTCGAAAGCTATCAGCACCTTTTCGTCGAATACCCGCTGGTTGCACTATTGCAGCAGCGAACTGACGATGGCGATCACATCGTTCTTCAGCACATTCCCCTTGTTTGTTGCAAGTTTGTAGAGAACTTCCGAAGCCACCTAGTTCGTTATGCGAAGTTCTACTTCTCAAAAAACCCTGTATCGTATATCAAGTTCAAGAGATGGAACATTTTAAACAAAACTTCCTTCAACGGTTGTAATTTATTCACTCCTGCGTGTCAACAAGTTTTGATACAAACCTCTGGTTTGTTGACGTTTTTTCATTGAACACCTACATTCGACCCGCGTTGATGATGATGCTAAATATGTTTCCGTAAAAAGGCTTCTCTTACCGCTTTTCTTGTTATTCCGTGAAAACATGTGTGATTAATAAACATTATCATCTTTTATTTACGTTGAACAAGTCCGCACGATGCACAGTCGCTTTACCAAATGAAAACACCAATGACAGCTCAAAACTGATGCACAGCCAGCTTAGAAAAATGTTCAAGAAGAAAACATTCATCAGTCCGTGTCTGTACACGGCGATACGAATTTCCGCACCCATAAATTCAAACATCGGTGGGATTTAGGGCAATTTCACTGCATTTTTCAAAAATAACCGTCAATTTTTGTGACGAATTACTGGCAGAACGTAAAGCACTGAAAATGATAGTAGCCTGTAGTTTAAGCTTAGAATATCTAGTTAGTTCGCATCATGCGTCGAAAACATTCAGAGACAACCCTTTAAGAAAGAAAACTAATTATGCACGATTGCATAATCAATGCAAGTCATCTTACGAGAAACTTGTGGAGAGACTCCGTTCTATAGTTCAAAAGGTTTTCGATTTTCCGTTTCTAAAAAAATAAAAATAAGCGATAAGGTTATCCACGAAATTAAACCAAATAAGATAAGCGGTATTTAATCAGGGCAATCAAACTAAATCCAAAGTGAGTGCAGCAAGAGTGGGGGTAGTTTTACTTCCAAGATGATGTAATGGATGGGGGCCTACATTCAAATTTTGAAAGACAATTGTAAAAACAATTTCGAGAAATTAGGACTACAAGGAAGATACATATTCCAACTGGATAACGATCATAAGCACATAGCCCTAAATTTCAAGCTATGGCGCCTTTCTTCTTCTTCTTGGCGTAACGACCTCTTGGTCATGCCTGCCCGTTAAGGGCTTACGAGACTTGTTTCCCTGTTGTACGTGGATAGTCACTCCTCTCGTACAGGGGAGGGTCTGGTCTCGGTTGGGATTCGAACCCACGCCGTCGAGGTGGTGAGCCCCGGCGCTCATGAGCCGATTTTCTAACTGGCGCTACCGCTCGGCTGTCGCGGACCCCACTATGGCGCCTTTGTAATATCCTAAAATAACTCCAATCGTCCCCATAGAGTCCAGATATAAACCTGATAGAACATGTTAGATGATTCTATTCGTAAACGGACAATCTCTAACAAGGATTAATTGAAACGGGCATTGCAAGAAGAATGGGACAGAATTCAACCCACCGTCACGGAAAATTTAGTCAATTCCATGCCACATAGACTAAAAAGTGCCATTAAATCACAGAGATATCCTCCAGAATATAAAATCTTTCCTCCTTACTCTAGTTTTTTCGAAACTAGAACAAGAATTTAAAATAGACGAATACTTTTTGCGTTCATAATAAATGCATTTGACTTTGATACATTAAAATTTGAATAATTCATAAGAATTGACCAATTCTCTACCGCACATGCCCGTTTAAATTAAATGTTTGTGCTTCGAAATATGGGGTTTCTTAGAAATTTTAGTTTAATACTTTTTGGACCTGCCTTGCTCCTATCTGTTCTTTTTTACTTTGCTTAAGTAGATCATAAAGGTTGTAGGCATAACCTTTTCTGTTGAGTTTCTTAGCATCAGAAGCATCGTTGCTTTTCCCCTTACATCTCCAGGTGATTTATTTGTTCCCAAAATCTACAAGTGCATTTGCAGTTCGGAAGAGGAAGTCACATATTAATGGTAGATTTTTCATTAAGATGGAAAACTAATCGATCTCAAGGCTACATGGAACTTGTGAACACCTTTTCGATTCAATTTAATGAAGATACAATAGCTGAAAATAAACACTGCAATTCACGTAAGCAAAGTATCGAAACAATGGTTTTCGGATTAGCCAACACAAAGTCCTAGCTTAAGTACCACAGAGAATTTGTAACGAATCTGTTATTAAAAAAACTTTCACTTTATTCTTCCTCCGTTTCCGAGCCAAGAGAAAGCTCTCTTCCTTCTTGGATCCTCTTTATATTTTTTGCCTCAGGTATTTACAAACCCGACCGTCGATCGCTAGCCGACCACGGTTATTCCTCTTTATCAGCTGATCGCAGGCAGAGGTGACCCTGTGAGGTGATTTATCCTATCCGATCTTTTTTTATTCCGACAGGGGGCTTGAAAGTTGCAAACAACATAATTTGGATACGATAACATAATTCAAATATGTTGGTTTGCAACAACGAATTCAGAGCTAGCGTAGTATGTATCCAACAGTGACGTTACTTAGTGATAAAATCCATGAGGCACATGATTGAGAATTTATTTGATCGGAGTTGTCTTAAGAATGATTATTACCTAACAAATATCAATCCAATCTTCTTCTGGGTAAGAAGATTGAGACAAAATTCTTTTATCTTGAAAGAAAAATATACCTTGTACATGGTAGAAGAAGTTTCTATAGAAATATCAGTCCTGTGTATTTCCCCTCAAAAAGAGAAGAAGAAAGAGGAGATGATTCGATAGATAGAGCTAGAGCTTATTTTCGCACAGTTGCTCTATTCTGATGTGCTAAGACGCTTCCGCTTATAGTTACCGTCTATAAGCTTTATACTTCTAACTTACCATTTTTCTAAAGAAATCTTTTACAAAAGCATTCAATTCACACAGGCATTCATTATCTGTGGTTGTGTAAAATACATATAAAAAACCTCGACCATTTGTTCAAGGCCATTTATACTAATTGCCCCATGCAGTAGAGATGTCAAGTATCTCGCTGGATTCGAAGCTCAAAAATAGTAATAATAACGGAGTGAACTTACCATAACCTGATGGAATACTTAAAATCAATAACAATACCTTGTTGCAAATACGTTATGTAAATTTGCGTTATCGACATTTGAAATACGGTTAAAATAATTTATGCAATTCTCACTATAAGCAGATATAGTAAACAAAGTTTGAAAAATAAGTTTGAGTTCCAAAATGTTGCATTGAAACCCATAATTTTGCGAAGCCGTTATCCAAAGATCCTCGAGAGAAGCTTGTCGTTCATGTTAATCCTGTATTTAAATTGTTTATTTTCTTTTCCTCTTATCGTGTGTAGCAAGCGTGATGTCAACTCGTCGAGCTGGTCCTCCGCCGATGCAGCAGTTGCAGCCGCAATTGTCCATTTCCTATGGCGAACCGGAAAAAAAACAACGCAGCAAATGTATGTCTTTTGTGTGTTGCATGTGGAAAGTGTTTACGTGCATTTTCTCACATGTGACGCTGGTTGCGACAGTTGTTGCGTACTGTTTTCTCGGTGCGTTTACCTTTGAACGTCTCGAGTCGGAAAACGAAAAAATCGTAAGATATTTTTCGGTTTTACAATACCAACTATTTCGTTGTATTTAATAACATATTTTCCGTTTGCGATAAGAAATTCACGTATTTTTTATTACTTTTCTTATTGTCAAAAAACAAACTTGCTTTGTAAATGCGTACCTTTGTGTAGGTTAAAAAAAGTATCCGTGCAATTCGTGTTAATCTCACGGACGCCATTTGGCAGATGACGAATGATAGACCGGTATTACACCAGCAGAATTGGACCACATCTGCTATAGCTCATTTAAAAGTAAGTAACCTTTGAAAAACCTCGTAGTGTCTTGTTAAAAAATATTCATTTGCAGTGCATTAGCTTAAACAAAATAATTGTTATTCCAAAGAGCAGCCAACAACCTCCTCTCTGTTCATTCTATAGGCTTTCGAGGTAAACATATACGATGCCATGAAAAAGAGTGGATGGGATGGAAATGAGGAAGAAGACCAACTTCAGTGGACCTTTTTTGGGGCACTGTTTTATTCTATCATTGTCATAACAACAATTGGTGAGTAACAAAAACTTCACGAAAACGATTTAACATGTACCTTAAACGCACCGCAGGGAATGAAAAACCAAACTAAACATTTCCGTGCAAATCTCAACCTCGTGGAAACATTGATTGCTTTTGGCCGAAGGATGCTAGTTTGCCCGTTTTTCAACCTTTTTATTCGTCTGTCGTGCTTGATCAAACTGTGGTCCAAACTGTGGCCCTCCTCCGAATCCACCTAGTGGCCTTGGACCGAACGGTTGTTGCTGCTGATAGAAGCCTCCAGGGACATAACCTCCCGATGGGAAGAATCCTCCAGTCTGTCCACCGAAGGCCGGATTTCCAAACCCACCACCATAGGGATACGGGCTCCCACCGGGATGGTAGCCAGCTCCGTTATGGGGAAAACGCGGGTACGGTCGTCCGATGATTCCGGTTGGTCCACCGGGTCCCACAAGAACGCCGTTTCCGCCAGCTCCATAGCCTCCTAGCCCACCGCCGTATCCTCCTCCGATCTGCGGTCCAGGGTAGTATCCGCCGCCCAGTGGATTGCCTCCTTGGAACGGGAACGCCCCGCCACCGGGATAGGCCAGGTTAACTCCGTAGGGGTTTGGTCCGAACTGTCCGTTGATAGGGCCGGGAAAACCGCCGCCGCCTCCAAACTTCTGGTTGATGCTAACAAAAATAGCTCCAACCACATGACACTTCAGTTAACTCTTGACATTGCTACTCGAACTTACCCGAAATCATTGGCTTGATTTCCTTCGCCAAACTCGCCCGAAAACTCGTCATTCTGGGGTCGTGAAAACCCGGGTCGTTTTGTCGTAGTTTCCTTTACTTCGTACCGTCCCTGACTGAGACCATCAAGGCAGTTAAGAAAATGTTTAGATCGTTGATTTCTCTGATTCTATACTTAAGACTAGTGTTTACCGCTCAGAAAAGGTGGCCCGCTTCCTATCTGAAGTCACTTGCTGACCCTGGAATGCAAGCACATCGCTACGCACGTTGAATTTGTCTTGACCTGTTTCTGGATTTTTCCCGGCATTGCTTACCCCGCCAGACCAAGACCAACGCTCCTGGGCATTCGTTAGCACAAATAGAAGCGAAACCACCAGCAAAGAAAAATGAGCTATCCATAGAGCGAGTGCATGTAGAGGAGAAAAATAGATTGGTATTAATTGATCTATAGCATATTTGTAAAAAGTGATCAAAATATCATGTCATTTTAAGTTCACTAGCACGATAAAAAAACTTACGCTAATAATTTTAATATCTAGCAAAATATTGCTTGTTCAACTTGTTTGTCAACAAGTATTTTATTTCTATATTTATATATACTATATTGCCAAAACACAAAGTAAATTTTCAAGTTTGTTTCGAATAAATTTATATCTCACACTCTACCGATCCTCAGTTAATCGTATTCATAGTAAAGCCATTACACTGCTTAAATAGTAAAGTTTATCGATAAAATACATACTTTAATTAATGTTGGGCTACGTACATTGAACCATGTTTTAATTTAGTTGATACAGCGTATCTCCGCCTTTGTTGACCTAAATCTTGTTTTATTTGGCCGTTGACATTGGGGCAGACAGCGACCACGCTCCAAAACGCATCCAAATTTACCCACTACACAAACGTTTAATGGTGGGCCGAGGTTCCGTTCAGAGTTTTGTTGCACAGCGCGTAATAAAAGACAGCATGTAATTAATGACGAAAGGGTATGGTGCTCTTTTCACTAATTCACAAATTTCTGCCGGAAATATCTATGAAAGTTTGTCCTCCCACGCTACATATGCTGCCGAATAAATAAAAGGAAAGCGGACAATATAGTACAAGATAAATTATATTTAAAATTAAGAGCGACGTAATAAATGCTTTGGTTGGGAGATTTCCATCAATTGACTTATTACACTGCGTGTAGAGTCGCTGTGTAATAATTTATCACATAGTTCGTTACATTTATATATTATGGTTTATGTTTGATAACGGATAGGCAATTATGCCAAACATAAACATTTTCTAAATATTTTCTATTCACAATGAGGTAGCATCACCGCCGATAGTCATTCTGTTGAACGCATGTCTGCAACTTCACTGTGCCATTTTATTTTTGCACAATGCGCAAAAAACTGTTTGTTTGTTTAGTTCAGTCACATTGTCAGACATTATGTCCTCTAACTAACAATCTGTGATGATATCTCTCGTTTTATCTATAGCAAGTCTGTTAATCAGCATCCTTAAAAAAAATCCAATTAGAGTGATTATTCAAATGAAGGGAGAGATGCCAAGAACAAACGGCTCGTTGAATGACCACGCAGAATAAAAGCATAAACTATCAGAAATATAAATGGACTCGGTCAAAAGAATAACACTGGTGCGTCTGAGATCAAAATAAAAAACCATGGCAAATAAAAAACACTCTTTCTTAAAACTTCCACTTTCAATATTTGGTATTTCCAGTATTATTTCAATCACTCGCGTCACTGCGTGGGGATAGCTCTTTACAGATATGGCTACAAACCACTTTAAGTTCACCTTCACATTGATTCGCGAAATATTTACCCTATATATTGATGTCGAGTACTATTCATTGATGACGAAATAGAGACGTCGAATGTACAACGAAATCATGAAAAAACTGAATTGGTTATATTCTATTATTTGATGCAAATTGTGCAATGTTTCCACAACATATTATTTAATTGTCTAGATCTGTGCTATGTGAAACATTTTGGAAACACAATTCAGTGTTTCATTTGGAACCTTTTTTTCGAATTTGACATTAATTTTAGTTACTTTATATTTGACTCATCATTTTAAAAAGCACAAACTGAATATATTACATTATTCAATAAAACTATAATTTCAAACGCACTATTTCAGTAGTTCACGTATCACAGTTTTTTGTATCACTTTATCATAATTTGTTTTTAAATTCACTTTTCAACTTAATTCGGTACCTTTCTTTGAGGCGTTTTTCTGTTAGCCGATTACTACCGAAGTCGACGCGATACTAGGTGGTAGCTTTTACAAATTTACTTCTCTTATAGTCTCCCCGCTAAACGCACACCAACATGCGCTGTTTAACAAGCACGGCATAGACTGTTCGGAGTGATGCATAACGCCTTTTTCAAGCGTAACAGCCTCAAAGATCAAGTCTCAGCTCCAAAATTTCATTTCACAGTCATTCATACTGCTCCATGCTGCCTTTGTCCAGTGCAAACGCCGCCTCTGTCTTAAACAAAAGATACCAACCAACGACACAGCTACCATAGCTGTCACGACTCAGAGAGAGGAAGCTGTCAATGCATGGAGCTTCGGACAAACGAAGTCAAACAAAAGGAAAAATCTTCCACAAGCCTAACAGTGGTCACCATCTCGAGTTGTGCGCAGATTTAAAGCAAAGTTGCTTGTTTCTTCTTGTGAACACTTTTGCTCTCCCTGAGAAATTTCCCAGTCAACAAAGCGACCCTTTCAGATTATTACATAATGATCTATGACGACGGCAGTTGTATAGCACGCGAATTTTGACTGTTTTTGAGAAGTTTAGTTCATTAGATAGTATTTAACGTGTTCATGTTCGATCACATTATTTCTTATTTATTCACTTAATTAACTCTTGAATTACATGGTTTTGCTTCCCATAATATATTAGATAGTGTTATAGACATATGTTAAAAAAAATAAAACGAAGGAATGAATGATCCAAGAAAAGCTGGCTTGTCTTTTGAAATACATTTTAAAGATTTTCTTTTTCCTACAAACTATTGTAGAATGGATTCGGATAGGATAAAAGAAACACCATTAAGGTGTCCCAGTCATCTTAGTCAGTTTTGTATCCGCAAGGTGGCCAGATGTAGGTTAAGGTTATCTACCGCTGCTTGTTGAATCCCACACGCGTCCGCCGTTGGCGGTTCACGAGGTCTATACACCATCGGAGTCTTTTTTTTCTTTTTTTTTCACGGGTCCATCAACGCCGCGATGACTCGTCGCTGCAGTTGGTTTCCGCTAACCTTCGCACGTTTTTCGCACACAAGTTTTCGGGCCCCCTTGTGGTGATAAATTCGTTATTCTGGCCATTCTTCTTTTACCTCGTGTACAAATATGGGAAGATGCTTGTGAAGTCGATTAAAACGGATAAAGCAGTTATTCATCAGACGACAATTCGTTGGACAAAATTCTGTAGGAAAACAATTTCAGCTTGAAACCATGGCTGAAATATTAGCGTAATTAATACTTTTACGCTGGCCGATATCACGACATTGTGTCATAATAGCGTATTCTTATGATCTTATTCTAAATCGTTCGCATTTCGTTAAAATATAATTTCATAACAAATGCCACTGTTTCGCAAGTTTCAGTACAATGTAATAGAAAATGTACAGCACAATGTAATGTTTTATTAAATTTGTACAAATTATACTCCGCCAAAACCAGGTTGAGATGCTGTTACATCCATCAACAACATCCTCGATTGATTTGAAATCAATTTGCGCTGTCATTGGAGCGAAAAGTTGTTTCCTTTTAACGGTTATTTAATATTATCTGTGTTAGGGACAATCGGGGCAATAAGTCTTCCAATTAGTGTGCCGCTTTACTATATAAATAGATTAATGGAAAAATCGGATATAAAAAATACATGCAGGCTTACCGTTTGCTTGTTGAATTTAAAGGCTAAACTGTGATCTGGTTGAGCTATTGCGTTGCATCGGTTTAGTATGTTAATGTCAAAAAGTATCAACATTTATTTGCGATAATTAAAAACCTTCTTTTCTTAAGATGCTTCTTACCCCATTTTCCTTACATGCCCGTTTGGCTTTATACCGCATCTTCGTTCGTCCCACTGCGTGTTCAAACACATGATTAACATGGAATAGGAACTACGGTTATTCAACGGCAGTTGCGAAGCAAATGTTCAATTAACCGAAAATGTTATGCTTTTTGTAGCGTATCGTTGCGTTAATGATCGACAAACACAGTATTACGAAATTGCCATTGATGATTTCGTCCCAGTAAATAAACGTAACTCTGATTGTCAAAGTTTTCTTAAGGTACTCTCCAGGCTCTTTTACATAGGATGCTAAAATTCTATCGATAATTTTATACGCATCAGACATATTCTACAAAACAGGGAATTGTGGTTAACGTCTATCAAAAGGATAGCAATTAACACGATCCCCTACCATTTCTTGATAGTCTACAGTTAATAAATATCAAAGGTAAATTTATTACTCTTCGAACACCGCGATGAAATCTTTTACATGTAAGAGACAATATAGTTGCACTTTAAATTAACATTTCGAAAGTCTTGTGCAAACATGGACAAACCATTGTAGTGATTAAATAATGGATGAAATTTGAAATATTTATTTTTTATTTGCTGCCCAGGATACGGTCACATAGCACCAAAAACACAATGGGGGAAAGTATCAACCATCTTTTATGCTATCCTGGGTATTCCGCTTATGCTGCTTTGTCTTTCGAACATAGGTGATATCATGGCGAGCTCGTTCAGGTAACAAAACTGAATCCCTTATGTCCAGTTTCCGTTGTAATTGAAATATACTTACACAGGTTTCTTTACTGGCGTGTATGCTGCTATGTTTGTACACGCGAACCCAAACGATCAAATACTCGGCGCGGAAGAAGTCGAGGAACTATCAGACAGGGGTGAGTTGAACACAACAAACTTCAGATTTTTAGGTTTTAATACATTATTTATAATACAAATAATTTTAATCTGTTGTTGTTTCATGGAGATTCATTTTATAAGACCAGCACACTATTGATCACGTGTGCCAATATATATAATACTTCCATGTTCTTCCAGAAGAAGCTCGCTGCGATCCAATCAAGGTCCTGGAACAAATTTAAGACGATCCGTACGGAATTCACAACGCTCTGCAGATTCTGGATTTGATCCGTATTACGAACCAGGGTTATCCCATTCGTATTCCGAGTCAGATTGTAGGTAAGAAATTAGAAATATTATGGTTAGGATAGATGGATCAAAAACGGTAAAAGTAAAGTCCAAATAAATAACACTCACATCATTGTAGAGTATAGCATTAACTAGAATTTGTATGGTTCACAGGTATAATTCAAACTTAGAAGACCATTACTACCCAGATAATGATAGAAGCATGAGACAAGCACCATTAAAGTACGATCCGCCGAGTTCCAACGGTCCTGGCGGAATGCGACAGAAAATGCGTGGCCCTCACAATCAGGAGGAAATCTTGAACGACGGTTATCAATCTGGTCACCAGCAGATGAAAAGACCACCAGCACAATCACGAGCAGAAACTATGGGCCTCGATCACTCACAACGATCGCTACAGAAGCCTCGTCCAAACGATGCGTCGTATCGAAAATCGCCAGGTATGATGATGTCAAAAACTAAGAAATAATTATTTGTAACCATGCTGCTTATCGCCAAGTTTTAACACTAGTAGGGCAGTAATTTGTAGTGGCAAGTTTTTTTTTAGTGTGAAACGACAAACCAAGAAGGACTTAGTCTCTCTTTGAGGAAAGTTTCTGTAACCATCTTGAGGAAACTAACTTGCAGCTTGGTGGTCAGTCGTTTGTATCGAAGCATATTTCCACATTTTACTTTGAAATTTGATTCAGTTGAAAGGTTGGTTCAATATGAACATGTTTTAATTCCACAGGCATGAGGGCTCAATCGCTCGATCGGCGCATGTTTCGGCAAGATTCACAAATGATTGACATGGACGATGAGTCTCCGTGTAAGACACCAATTCTTTGCAACAAGTATGCCATCGATGAGGTGGACGAGGTAGGTCGTCCAACGCGTCCTAATCCACGTAGCCAATCGATGCCACGACAGGCACGCTACGGGGATAGTCTGATGCCAGACCGAATGCCGTATTACACGGAAGACAACGAGTTGGCGGAAATACAAACAGTTCGCAAATCAGCCCCAAGACGCCGAGAGCCCCGCCCTTGTAAGTGATATCTGCTTCATCTATCATCTTCTGCTATTTCTGCTATTCCCACTATTTATCTATGCAGTGGCGATCTCTGCGTGTGATACGATCATAAATTCTTCGCAAAATTATGCGAAGAATAGTACACATATTCAAAATTTATCAATGCGTTTAGACAAAATTTATCAATGCGTTTTTGCTCTTCTGTTCTAAAATGTTGCTTGTTGATGTTACCCAAGTGTAACTATTTTATTTCCACGAATTCAGACGATCAGTTTTCAAAGCACTGTATTGGCACGAAACACTATATAAAATCCAACACATCCCTGATTAAAAAAAAAATTAAAATTAAATCAAAGCAACACTTCGCATGGGTCATAACTCACCGTTAATTACCTGTTTCTTTTAAAATCTCTCTCGTACCCACTGCTACAGTACCAGCGCCATCGCCACGCATAATGTCACCGATGGGATTTGCAGTTCATCGTCAGGCCCGGCATCTTCAAAACGTGATGGACGATAACTCGCTCTATGATGATGAATGGGATATGCAGAGCGGAGAGTTGCCGCCACCATCAATCGTCCGACCCGTGCCAATATGGCTATGCGTTTTCCTGGTCGTCAGCTACATCATTGCTGGGGCATTCATGTTTTCTGAGTGGGAAGATTGGAGTTTTCTCGATTCAGCCTACTTTTGTTTTATTACCCTCACCACTATCGGTAAGCAGTGATCTATTTTCACTTAACCTAACGAATCTCAGACCATTTTTTTATTGTTTCCGCAAGTCAGTTGTCATGAAATAACAATCCTAGTGGTGGTTGTTGTTTTAAAATTGACGCACTTTTGGTAGAAATAATTGAAAAACTGCTTCTATTATGCAAAATGAAATTACATCACCCAATCCTTCTAGTATTATATTTCCAAAACTGCTCCATTCACATTTGAAGCGTAACCATGTAAACTACCCTATTTTTTTTTATTGTAAAAATATGTTTACTAAATTCTTTTATCATACTTGTAATCTTCTTTTACAGGCTTTGGCGATTTCGTACCGGCACAGGGGGTTAAAAATGATTCAGAAATCTCGATAGCTCTCTGCTCACTGTATCTGCTGTTTGGTATTGCACTCCTGGCTATGAGCTTCAATCTAGTGCAGGAAGAAGTAATATCAAACGTTAAAAGTGTCGCTCGGAGACTTGGTATACTGAAGGAAGAGGAAATTGATGATTAGACGAACATTTTTCGACCATCATCCATGTTTAACTAAGGCGAGAGGAGGATGCCTAGAATATGTCCATGGGACATTATTAGTACGCTGGTGCTACAAGTTCTTGAAAGTGTTACTGTTGGATGATTTAAAAATAAAAATCGCACTACAATTGTAAGGTTTCTATAACGAGATTTATTTAGTAGAATTTTGCACAAAATGTGCATGTCCGATGACTGGGAAGGACTGACATAAGGTAAGATTAACCAAATACCCGGTTGGCTATAGAGCTCATGAAAAAAAATTGTGTCCAATTTTTCCTACTTTCTTTCATCTACCCTGTATAATAACGTACAATTTAGTACAAATTTAAGCCTTTCTTCACCATAAATGGTGCGGAAACGAATTTCACGGGTCTGTATCATCGTGATTATCATCATTACAGTCTCCAGCAACAAATCATTTTCACCACAAGCACTACGGTTGGCGACAGATGATACTGAAACTGCCACCACGTGGACATGGCATCGTGTGTGTGAATGTGAACTTCAGAACGATGCGATGGATGCCAAAACGAGGTGCTGCCCGACTCGATCACCACATGTCATCCCAGATCTATAGTGACGTGGCATCTGCAAGGGAGATCAGGCCGTTTCGGCTACCACTCTCAAAATGTACTAACATTACCTAAAACTCACGAGTGCATGTGTGCGCAGAGTTCGATATTTTTAGATTGTCTTCGGGGCGCTCGTTGGCGTGCCAAGTACATGTAGCTGATGACACCAGATTCTTGCCAAAAATGACAACGACGGTGTAACAGCGACATCGAAATAACGCGTTGGTGTTGGTTTGTCGTCGTCAACCCGTGTGGGATTCTCTCCCGTTCAACAGCTTTTCCTTCCCAAGGAAAACGTAAGCACGTGCAAACATACCTTAGGTGTATTAGAATAATTTACTTTCAATTATCACACCCAGACTGGATGTGTCATAAAGTCATTGAATAAATCCAACAGTTTCTTTCCACCATTTCAATGACATTTGAAGTACTTTGTCAAACTTGAATTGAACGAATACTTTTGGTATGGCAATGACCTTTTTTAAAAAAGAAATAACGAACCGTTTTCCCCACCGAGTAAACCCGGGATAGCGTTATGGTACTAGAAGACAAATGCAATGTTTCACTGCAATGAAATAAAATTTGAAACTTCTTCTGAAAATGAAAGTCATCGCAGTTTTACTACGCGCATTTCATTGCAATATTGCAGAGATCTAACCAGGCTGGTTAAGCATCGAAATATTGCGACGACTGTCATTTTCAGCTGAAGTCAAATTTTACTTCATTACAGTGATTCTTATTCTTTATATATATTATCATTGTATTCGTCTTCTAGCAGCTATACAACCATAGATTCCCAGAGGAAATGCCTACGCTGCACTTAGTTTTGAGCATTCGTTAAAGGTTATTATAATTTGTGGTTGTATCAATGTGGTATTGTACATGCTGTCCAATTATAATTAAAAAAATATGAAACATGAAAACAAAGGTTTTTGGAACTATTTAACACTTGAACTATATCAACATTGACATTATTTCTTTAAAAACATATATACTGTATAGAAAATAGCAGCAACTCGCAACATTATTGATTGAATGTCATTGTGAATATCAAATTTCACGCATACAGGATTTCACAATTCGTCCGTAGAATGTATGTTTGACACATCAGGTATTTAACCTCGCCGTATATGTTTTTTTTCTGTTCTTACCAAGATGAGCACTTCGAAGTGTCATAAATTTTGCCTCAAACTGAAACGACAAGACTTCAGGATGACGAATTGTTATTTACGGAATGGGTCAGGTAACAATCTACCGGTGGTATACGTTCTTCATCGCTTTGCTCAAAAATACACGAGACTCCAAAGAGCAACGGACTTCTTTTAAATGATCGTTCGAGGACAAATATTTACAAACAGATGTGGTTGTTAAACTATGCATTTGAAAGGGCATTATTTTTATCGATGTTGATGAATTAATCTCATTATCATGATAAATTAGCATATTTTGAACCTAGACGAATCTTTATGTTATAAATATATAATAGTCTTGAAGATCGTGTAAAATTTCAAATTATACCACTGACTGTGCAGAGTCCTTTTAATAATCATTTATTGATTGGAAAGGTATACAATATATCATAAGGGCTTGAGTTGAATCATGTATAATCTTCATGCCGAACACTTCAGTCGACAATGAGTCACATTTTCACTATTCTTAGCGCGATATAAGGAGTTACAGTAAGCATGCCCCATGCACAAGTGGAAAAATTGTACTTCCAAAATCATTCTTTTACAAAGCCCCGATGATTTCATCAAAAATCGAGGTTGAACATTTCCACATGAGACCTTTTTAAAGATGTACAAGGCTTTTCCCTTTTCGTTGTCTGATAGTGTAGATAAGTGCCGCAGATAGCAGTCATGAAGCGGGTTGTAATCGCAGTTTGACCGTCCGGTGTCCTGGATCACAGTCTTGCGATTGTTTTAGTTATTGTTTTAATATGGCATACTTGTCCTCGGCATGTGATCTCAGAGATCCAAACAATACTCCATTTCACAGTGCTAATGGTCACTGGAAAAACTTTATCACTTCATACGTGATAGTGCCTGAACATTGTCATTTGTTATACAAATACAATACTAATACAATCAGAATCAATTTAAAAAAGTATAAAATTTATTTTAATAAAACAAATAATAGTTGTAACAGTTGACAAATATATTTCATAGCTAACATAATATCTGTTCACGGAAAGAAGTTGGAAAAACAATTTAATTTGTTTTCTAAACGGCTTCTCATTGCAGAACTTCATCCTAATTGTCAAGTGACCAAACATGTAATCAACAAACAGACACTATCTCACAGATCTGAATGAATTTTTTGTATTATATAGTATTGTGATGTAAGGGCACAAGATACGCACACTAATTTCCCGGATACACCCGTAGCATTACGATCAAAAATATTCTATTTTCATACCAGACAGCGTCAAACGTAAACACAAAATGCGAAGCATTGTCGTCGCGTCCGATGTCAGCAATAGAGTGTTTCTGTTATGCATGTATTAGCTTTTCTGGGCACGAGCACCCGATGTTCTAGATCAGAAGCCGACAAAATTTGGCTATCCTTCGGTGCTGGCAGATTTTGTTAAATGTTCCAATATAAAGCAACATATTACATTTTGCTTCTATCAAACTAAATTTGTCAAATCAATTTTATAACCTAAAATGACGGATATAAAAATACTAATTCAAAATGACAAACATTTTTACAAATTAGTACATCTGTAAGTATAGCTTCAGGTAAATCAATGAGAATTTGAGATTAATTTTCTAATTAATTAATATTGTGCAGGAAAGTATGGGACTTTACCGACCTCTGATCTCGACTGTACCATCGCACGCTTTACTGAATAAATGAGATAGTGTGTTAAGGCTAGACACGTTTGTCTGACTGTGTCTTGTATCTGAGACTGTGTGTTCAATCAAACATGCTTGAAGAAACATGCTATTATTCAGTGATCTTTGCAAATGATCAAGGATCAATTAGGACGATCTAGTAAGTCGAATGCCCTCCGAATGGCAAAAGGCAATTGTACATGACATTTCATTTGAATAGGACACCGCAGTCTGCTCATAGTTTGAAACAGAAAAATAATTTAACATCAACAACGAAACAACGGAACCACATAGTCACCGGCAACGATGAAGAGACGGTCATATTTATTTTTGGCCACTATCGCAGACCGTAACACACACGGTGTATGAACGTAAACTGTAAATTTTCAGAAAAATTGGTTAAACATATTGTAACAACTGTTGGTCGAATGATTTTCACCTTCGAAGCCAGTTTTAAATCCTTCACTCATGTTTTATTCTGTAGAGAAAATATAAGGTTGCACTGTGGATAACATATAACAAGGAAATCAGAAGAAACTAAAACCATCGCACACACGTTCTCCTTCTCTCTATATGTCTTTATCTCTCTCTCTCTCTCTCTCTTTCTCTCTCTCTCTCTCTCTCTCTCTCTCTCTCTCAAACACATGCACGCACATTCCCCCGCTGGCAAAATCATCATGCTTTCTCGTTCTATCCAATTGACAGTTGATACCAACAGAAAGAGAAAGCATGATGATTTTGCCACCATAATGCTGAACAAGACATTTTCCTAGATCGTCGCCTACTTTTACAAGCCGCTACTCCACAACTGACTACGCACCAGTTGCTTTGGCTGACAATCGATATTCCACTACAGAGTTAACTTCTCTCCTTGGATGGATCTTACCGTATGATCTTCGCATGGATAGAAGCTGTAGGTTCCGTCGTGACAGCGCCTGAGTAGTACACTTGGAGAAAAAATCAGAGTCGTAAAATATTTGTACCACTAGCGTTAGTATGGGTTTTACACTTTGTCGAACACGGTCGAGTGGTGGCCCAGCATTTGTGGCAATGTTTTCAAAAGTTAGTAACAACGTTATATTTGCGGTGTGAGGATCGTGCTGTGCGGTCGGATTAAAACTGTGCCGTTTCGTGCTATTTCGCGATGTTTAATGACAAGTAATGACCTTATTGCATCGCGGGATTGGCTCGTATCCACAGAAAGATTGTCTACTGATACATTTGCCGCGCCGCTGATAAATGTGTATAGTGAAGAAAATGGAAATCTAATCGCAAATCGTCTTCACCTTCGATGTGATTCATCTGTGAAGTTTTATTAGGATATCTCAGAATCTCCCTTCTCTGGTCTAGTCCACCTCCCCCTCGCCTACGCAATCATCCTTGCACCCGCTCCTTTTCTTTTTCTTCCATTCTCTCTTTCTGTTTCTGTATTCTCTCTCTCTTTCTTCACCTCCTCCCACTCTCTCTTCCTCTCTCTATTTCTCTCTCTCTCTCTCTCTCTCTCTCTCTCTCTCTTTTTGTCTCTCTTATTTTGTCTCTATTTTTCTTTCTTTCATCAACTGACGCACACACAGGCCCATACAGCATAGTAATCAAAATCAATGTGAATTTCAATGAATGCGAAACATTCCAAATAATAAATCAAGCAGAAGTTATTCATACGCTATCTACCGCGCTGCTATAAATATAAACACGACCACCTCGTGTGCTATTTGCATTATCTGTGAAAATCTCATGAACAGTCGATTTCTAAAATCGGACGTAGTGGCAAGAATAAGTTATGTTCAATACCAACTAAGTTTCAATTATATTAACATCGGTTATCACGACATTCACGCCGCTTCCAAAAACGGTCTGAATCCTACGACCTGATTCAACCATCACCTTCTTTCAAATCGTTCAGAAAGAGCGCTAGGATTGATCTAAACTTGTCAACGACCATTCATACATCAATTTCTAAATATTACATTAACACGATACGGTGTCTACGTCTGTTTTTCTAACATAGCATAAATAATAAATTGCAACTACCAAACAATTAAATTTGAAAGCACCGGACATTCATAAGCACCAAATCTGAAAACAATTTTTTGAAATCTAGAATCATTTCCCACTGCAGTGAGTGATGAGTTACAGTTGGAGCGTGTAGAAAGTGTTATTGGTATAAATTACATTTTTATTAACCATATAAGAGAGTAGTGAATTGCAGCTTGAGCACGCTATTCATAGTTGCTTGTTCAGTGAAAATTGGTTCCGTTAAAAAAAACAGAAACAACTGAAATTTATTATACGTTTTCCTACCGTTCATCGAAATGGAACGCAAACGATCGTTAAGGCGACGTCAAAAGCCGCCGTTTGCAGAACGAGCCAAGGATCATTGCCGGAATTTCACCGCATTTATGTTCAGCAATGTGGGCATTATATTCCTTGTGGTGCTATACATGATTGCAGGTAATTAATAACATTTTTATTCATATACTTTTCAAATAATAATGATAGTTAGTAGTAAAACTGTGAATCAAAATCGTAGAAATATCTACTTTGTCTACTCTAGACTTTTGTACAAACTAAGCTTCTTACTCCTTTCTCCTACATCAGAACGATGGTGACGATGAAATAGTTAAATTACGTACTACATTACATCGAGGTTGCTCTCAGCTCGATGCTGCAAAGAGCAGTTCTTTGGTGATTTTACAATACTTTTTGAAGTTTTATACTTTTTAGTGATGTTTAAATTTGTTAGTTTGCTAATGTAAGTTTAATTTCATATGTTTTGAAATCTTTTTCGATCATTATGATGGATAAATGATGATGTTTCGTTCCAACAAAGTAGTGTGAGGAATATTGCAATAAAAACTTCAATAATATAATAAATCGAATCATCGGAGTGCTTCTAACGATAATAATAAATATCGATACTATTCGATAATAACAAATATCAAGTGTCGAAACTAACTTACACACCACTTTAGCTAACAAAAAGTACGATGAAATATAACTGTCCGACTTTGCGTTTGGCCGTCAAAATTCTGGCTTTTTCCACTCTTTTGTTTATTGCGCCCCTTGGGTATGATTTTTTTCACCGTTCTTTTTGAACGTACTTTGTAGGAAGGTGCACCAAGAAGATGCAATGAACAAAAATCATTGTTAACAATTCTAAGTACTCTAAAATCGACCAAAAAGTCGGACGCATGCTTATTATTTGAGCGTCCGGATTAACTTTTGGCCCAGTGGATTGACTTTGGCCCCCCCATTAAATGCATCGGAGGAATGATTATGCATAAGCAAGGGTGCCCGGTACCTGGTTTTCATTTCGCTTTAGAACAAATTTACACAATCTATCGAAAACGTATACTGTTGCCAAATCAACGAACAGCAGTGTGTGAGTTAGGAGGTTAGATGAAGCACGAGGAGTACGGTCGGGTCAACGTCCCATCATGAGAGGAAGGAGAACGAGAGCGGTCAGCGAGATGAGAGGAAGGAGAACGAGAGCGGTCGATGAGTTTATCCATTACTCATCGATCAGCTGATAGCTCTCGATCGAAGCTGATAAGCTATCGAGGCACGTTGACCCACCAGAATCCAAGTAAGATAAAGATAGAAGTAAGAGAAAGAGATGCTAGAAGTGAAGCCTTCCTCGGTGGTGTGCGGAGAAAGGCTTTCTTTTGAACTGTGCCACCGCCGAGGAAGGACTACATAAATTTTAAAACTGGTGTAAAAGTATTTAAGGTTTAAGTCCTAAATAAAAAGTTAAAAGTTACTAAGCGGTTTAGTAAGACTTAGTATTTTAACAGTATACCTTCGATTTGTTTGAGCCATCGCGGACAGCGCTGAGTATGGTGTGCAACTTTGCGAGAATACAGTTACACTTGCTGAAACATGGTAATCACTGGAATCTATGAATGAACTGTAATAACTAAAGTGTTTATACTGAATATTAAGATTATTTCGATGAAGCCATAAAAAGTCCCGTTTATTGTGGGATACGTATAAAAATGACATCGCCGGAGATATTTCACATAGCTTTTCAAAGGGAAATTTTGAATAAAAATATGAATGATCTACAATGAAGCATTGGTGTTGAAAATGTGAGTTTGTTTATGAGTAGCATTCTATTGGCTGAAATTCAAATGCCAGCAGCAATCTTCGAATTGAAAATGTTCTGCTTCGTGAATAGCAACGATTGCAACCCGCAATTTGCCAATTCGCTTCAACAAAAAATGATTTATCACAAATGTTTATGTGAATTCCCCATAGTATCGAAACTAAGATTGGTTGAGTGCACGTACAATTTTAGCTGCTTAAAAAATCTATGCTAATGACTCCAGCTGGACAATTGCGCTCATTTTAATTGATTAATCGTATTGAAAATGAAAACGAAGACGATTGTCTTTAACAGAAGCCGTGAATCGTTCACTGGAATTTTAAGACATTCTTTCCATTTGTCGGATATGCCGCGACTTAAAGATGGATCTGGTATTGTTATGTGTCGACATCTTCATGAAACGAATCTATGGGGCTTCCCTTGAGTTTCAATACTTTGTTATTCTAATACTAGCGTATTGTTGATATGCGACGAGGGGAAGTTCGTTGGGTCACCTTGTTTATCATACATTATTTTTTATTTTTTAGCACATTTAGGGGAAAACTTTTGTTTTGAAAATTTATTTTTTCGTTTCATCAAGGTGGGTACTAAGAGAGGTGAGCTCAAAAGCCTAGTCGTGTCAGCCATATTCAAATTGATTTCTGACAATCGTTCCCAGTTTTGTTTACACAACAACGGTGCGTAAGCAAGTTAGCGGATGTTCCGGAAACGTTTACTCTTACTGTTAAGTTAACTTAAGTGTGGTCGCGGCCAAATGGCCAAATGGCCAAACGCCTAATGGTCTCAATTGGCTCTCTCGCTCTTCTTGGCGTAACGACCTCTTGGTCATGCATGGCCGTTAAGGGCTTAGGAGACTTGTTTCCCTGTTGTACGTGGATAGTCAGTCCTCTCGTACAGGGGAGGGTTCGGTCTCGGTTGGGATTCGAACCCACGCCGTCGAGATGGTGAGCCCCGGCGCTCATGGGCCGATTTTCTAACCGGCGCTACCGCTCGGCTGTCGCGGACCCCCAATTCAAACATTAAAATAACCAAATAACTGCAAAACCCATTTGGTTGGACTTTGCGTTATTTCACGAGCGAACAGCATTTTTATGTCAAAAGCCTATTTTGACAGTAAAATTCTGGGCAAAGATGACAGTAAAATCCCTCGTTTAAGAAGGGTATTGAGGTACGCTGCTAGTGTTCGAGGGTTTGAACCAATCCTGATGCGCTTTTCACTATCACGCGGTAAAAGTTTAATTTATGTTTTTAATTCTAGTTACTAGTACTAGCAGTTCAACATCAAATTTGAAAATTCATGGGCTTGCATGAAAAATTAGCATTTCAAACTAGAGTTCAGAATTACACATAATTGTTTGTAATTTTCAGAAACAGGTATTCTAAGGAGATAGAGAATATAAGAAAACAATGTTACGCCTCCAAAATTTATGAAAACAGAAATAATCGTAAGGACCTTCGGAAGCTCCGATTTTTTAGCTCCGATTAATGTTCCAGCTGCGTTACGTTTCTCGCCGGCTGACGTGCTTGACATATCGGTACATTACATTCTAATAACGGAAGAAATAGTAAAAAAAGCAATTAGCTGTATTAAGCCGTCGCTTAGCCCTGGGTCCGATGGATTTCCTGCCATAGTACTCTCTAAGTTTGCTAAGTTGTTGCTAAGGCTATACGTCGTTTAAATTTTTCACATGTTCCTGGACCGGATGGTATCCCTTCTTCTGTGATTATCAACTGTGCGAGCGCTATCATTGCTCCTGTGTCGTCGCTCTTGAACCTGTCGCTTAGCTCAAGCCAGTTTCCCAGCGCATGGAAATATTCGTGGATGACACCCATTTTCAAAAAGGGTAACATTGGTCAGGTCGAAAACTACCGTGGGATAACGTCTTTGTGTGTGCTCGCTAAAGTCTTCGAACTAATCATACACGAGGCACTGATGAATGCGTGTAAAAGTATTATCTCACCTCTTCAGCATGGCTTTCTTCCGAAGAGGTCAGTGTCGACGAATTTGGTTGAATTCGTTGATAAGTGTATTGCGGCTTTTGGGCAAGGAAACCAGGTTGATGCAGTGTACTCGGATTTCAAGTCAGCGTTCGATCGGGTTAATCACCAAGTGTTACTGTCTAAACTGCGTCATTTAGGGATTGCCAACGACTTTATTTCTTGGCTAGCGTCATATTTGTGCAATCGAGTGTATAGGGTAAAGATTGGGGAGGTTATGTCACGTTCCTTTATTGCGGACTCTGGAGTGCCCCAAGGCAGCAATTTGGGTCCTTTGCTTTTTGTTTTATTCGTTAACGACCTGCCGCGATATCTTCAGTGGGATTCTGTGCTGATGTATGCTGACGACGTAAAAATTTTCAACGAAGTGCAAATCCCTAGCGACACTGACCGCCTTCAATCTGTGATACATAAACTGACTCATTGGTGCCATATTAATAAGCTACAACTTTGTGTGGATAAATGTTATGTGATTAGTTTCCATCGTCGTAAAAATCCGTACACTCAGACTTATATGCTTGATGGTCAAGAGATTAACAGGTGTACTACTGTACGTGACCTTGGTGCCATACTTGACGCTAGTTTGACATTTCGTGAGCACTATGAGCATATTATTAGTAAGGCTAACAAATCGTTAGGTTTTGTTTTAAGGAACTCTACGGAAATCTATGACCCTGTGTGCCTTAAATCTTTATATGCGGCGCTGGTACGATCAATACTTGAATTTAATGTTGTTTTGTGGGCTCCCTACTACGACGTTTGGAACCAGAGGATAGAGTCCATTCAACGTAAATTTACTCGCGTCGCCTTACGTAGGCTTCCTTGGTGGACTAGCGGCCCTCTGCCTGATTACCAGACTCGTTGCTTGCTTCTCGGTCTGCAGCCCCTTGAACATAGGAGAGGTGTGGCTCAAGCCATGTTTATGTTCAAACTGCTGACTGGTGAAATAGATGCACCATATATTTTGAGTCAATGTCCTGTTCGTGTTCCTGTGTACTCCACGCGCAATAATGAGTTCCTATATGTGAATCCAACTACAACGAGGTACGCTGAAAATGCTCCGATACTCGCAATGTGTCGTTCTGTGAATAAGTTTAGCAATATAATAGACTTTAACCGAACCTCTGTTACTGTTAAGGAATCACTTGTTCAATGTTGGCGTAGTAATTAGTTATAAATGTTAAGTGAAGATTGTTTTGTATACTGTATTAAAACTGATGATTCATTGGGGTGATTCACCTGTTGAATCTTGAATAAAGAACCTAATAATAAGTGTGCTGATGTTCTTTCAAAATCTCTTGCGAACCTTTTCAAATTATCATTACTTAGTTGTTCGTACCCCACTGCGTGGAAATTCTGTTGGATGATTCCAGTGTACAAGAAAGGCAATAAGCATTTGGTATCCAATTATCCTGGTGTTACTTCATTATGTGCTACAGCTAAAGTCCTGGAAGGGATCGTACAACAAGCTTTAAGTAGACATGCAACTCAATATTTATCCTCTAGTCAACATGGGTTTATCCCAAAGCGATCCGTTTCGACTAATCTAGTTACGTTTGTGTCCGATTGTGTCAAAACTATGGACAAAAGATATCAGACTGATACAATCTATACTGATTTTAAGTCAGCTTTCGACTCCATCAACCACGAGATTCTGCTAGTGAAACTAAACCGACTCGGAGTACATGTTAATTTAATAGCCTGGTTCAAGTCATACCTGCACCAAAGATCTTACTGTGTGAAGTTAAATAATTCGCTGTCCGACCCTGACGTTTATTAGCTTGTCTGGTGTACCGCAGGGTAGTAATATTGGCCCTTTGTTGTTCATTCTGTTTGTTAATGACGTGGTATTTGCGCTGCCTAATCAGTCGTTACTTATGTATGCTGATGACATTAAGATTTTTTTTTTTATGTGGCACGACATCCCCTAGTGGGACAAGGCCTCTCTCCGAAGAGAGTTTGTGTGACCGAAAGACGGTATATTATAGATCGGTGGTCAGCCGTTCGTAGACATTAAGATTTACTCAATCATAAAATCTCAACTTGATGTTATATGCTTCAAGAGAGTCTCGACAGGTTCAGCACATGGTGCTCTGATAATTGTTTGTCATTGTGTGTAGAGAAAGGTTGTGTCATTAGCTTTACGACAAGATAGAACCCGATTCTAGGGGATTACAGGCTGAACTCGCGCGTTTTATCACGTAACTTAAGGATCTTGGTACGTTACTTGACCCTCTTTCGTTTCGAGATCACATCTTGTTTATTATCAACAAAGCATATTGCCAGCTAGGCTTCCTGCATCGACTAACCACTGACTTTAGAGATCCTATTTGTTTGAAACAATTATTTGTCGCGCTTGTTCGATCCATCCTAGAGTTTAATGTTGTAACTTGGGCGCCACACACTATGACTTGGTCTGCTTCAGAAAGCATTCAGCGGAAATTGACTAAGTTGGCAATCAGATGTTTAAGGTGGCCTATGGAGCAACCACCAGTATAAACCAGAAGTCTCCTCCTAGGTCTACAATCTTTAGAGAAGAGACCTCCATGTATCGTCAGCCGTCTTTAAATCGATGTGTCTGTTTGATGATTAGTGAAATGATTAGTATTATCGCTTTTGTTACGTGTTCTGTTGTATTTAAGCATAGCATTAAGCATTGCTGAGGCTCCTGCGTGTGCCATGCAATTAGGAAATAAATAAATAAATAAATAAATAAATAAATTAGGAAGCTGCACTACTGAAGCCTTGTAATGAAATTAAAAGTTCCTACATTAAATTTGATAATACAGGTGAACGTCGATTATCTGGGGGTGTCGGGACCGGGAGGTCCCCGGATAATCGAATTCCACGAATAATCGAACATATACTAAAATACGTTTGTAATACCTGGTTTGCGTCTTGGCTAGTTCACTTTTGGCCAGTTCCAGTTATTTGATTATTCATAAAACATGTTTGAATTATTTTTTTATGGTAATTTTAAATGCTAATTTCGATCAGAAAAAATTAAATTTGACACTATTCCTAAAAAAATGTAGTGAACCAACCTGATACTCTTGGAAACAATTCAACCCGGTTGTGCAGTTGTCAGTTGCAAGACACCCGGATAATCCGCCCCCCGGTTAATTCGGCCACGGATAATCGACGTCCGAATGTAGTATAGTTTACGACGAACTGATTACAGCCGTTGCCAGCCAGCTTTGCCTCGAAAGCGGGTGATTTTGTCTCTAATACACGTTATATTGAAATAGCTCATCAACTGTTGTCTCTAAAGCAACTGGTATTGAAATAGCTCATTGAAAGTTGTCTCTAACGCATCTCATTTTGTCTCTAACTCATCTGACTATGCCTCTAACGCAGGCAAGGATAAAAATAAGGAAAAACCAAAGTAATTGTCGTTATAATACATTGTAAAACTCCAAGAACAATAAACATTATTATTTTGGTATACTTTAAAGCTATTCTTATGTATTTTTAAATAATTTTGCGTTTAATTTTTATACGTGCCTGCATACGTATCAACTAAGAAGCCTGCATTGCGGTGTTCAACTCGGTGGCATAAACGCACTTGCTTGGATTAATGTATGTCACTTGACAGTTAAGATAGTGCGTTTATGCCACCGGGTTGAACACCACAATGCATAGTTGATACGTATGCCGGCACGTATAAAAATTAAACGCAAAATTATTCAAAAATACATAAGAATATCTTTAAAGTATACCAAAATAATAATGTTTATTGTTCTTGGAGTCTTACAATGTATCATAAGCACAATTACTTTGGTTTTTCCTTATTTTTCGGCTTGAGTGGGTTGCCCGCAGTAAGAGACATCCCAGTCTCCCGAACACGTGCTTTTTCGACAAGCTTGTCGGCCGGGTTTTATTAAAAGCTCGGCGGCCGAAAAATCCGGCGTAGGCGGCCGAAAAAGGTGTCGGTTTTCAAGCGCTTCGGCGTGTCCCTTTAAAAAAGTTCTTGTAAGAAGCCAAAAAGTTGATTCTTTTGGCAACGTTGCCACTTTTACGTGTGGGTTGCTCGCCCTGTGTGTTTGCCTCGCGTATTATTTCTCCGATACACGTATTTTTGCTTCTCTTCCAACAGTCTTGACTCTGCATTGCTAGGGAATAGACGTGCTCTCCGTTCACTCGCGAATCATGCGTCGTGGTTATGGTGCGCTGTTGGATCCAACGCTCGACTCAAGTCTCGATGTTCCGTTCAATGCCATGCCTGGGATCTGAAAGTAAATAGTCGGTAATGTCTGGGCTATTCCTTGCCACGAAAACGGACACGTTATACATCAAATATTAATCGATGCTATGTGATGTGCCGTTCGCTTCGTGAACGCATTGCGAATGAAGAACGTTCATTCTTTAATGTGTTTTGACCACTTTGAATTGAGGAACGTACATTTTCCACAAAATAGGGGTTTTTTTGACCGACATATTTTTATTTGAAAAATCGTTTGCGCATCATCTCGTAACTTTCTGATGCCGATGGCTCATCAGGGACCTTATGAAGATGATTTAAGGTCCTTACACACGAACGGTAGCTGGAACGATCTTGCGGTCTTCCACAAAATGTTAGTTCGGAACAATACGAAAGTTTTTACTCGTACAGGACGGCTCTAATCCCGTTCTTTCCACCTTGAATCCGCTCAAAAGTTAAAATGTATAACTAACTAAAATTAAAATATCCGAGCATGTTATATATTATGGATTTATGGTTCATCGATCTGCAACAGAATTACAACTAGCAAAAAGATAACAAATTAGAGCAAAACCTAAATGATGGACATCCAGAGGTGCATGAAGCATAGAAAATAACATACGCTTATGGACGCGGTGCGTGGGGACGCAGCGTGTGTGAGTGGGGCGCGGTGCAAGTTCTACGCGTTGAAACGCACACGCTCTCAGCTCGCCGTGCACCGCACACACTCTCATCGCGTGTTCTCTACCCACGTACGAGTGGAAGCAAGAGCGAATGCGAGATTAGAGCGAGAGATCCGAGCCAGTGGCCGAAAATTTTAGGCTGGGTAGTCAGATGAGTTAGAGCCAAAATGAGATGCGTTAGAGGCAACTGTCAGTTGTTTCAATACCAGTTGCTTTAGAGACAACAGTTGATGAGCTATTTCAATCATCGGTGGGTTAGAGCTGAACATAGGTGGCAACGGCTGTATTGTGTGGATGCTCAATCGGTATTCCGTAGACAGTGTCTTGAGTGTCCATCTTAGTATTGACCATGAGGTCAAGCCGGTCGCCCTGTAGTACATGAGTTTCGTTTTCATCCAGTCGGTCTTAGGTAACTTAAAACAATATGTTTTGACCTGAGGATGATAGCTGGATTGTATAATGTTAATTCCCAAATTAAACAGGACATCGTGAATGAGTCCATAATGAGCGGTAGTTTCCTCACCACGTGGACAGAATCTGTGGTAGTTCCTGGTACGTGACGTGAAGTACTTCCTTCGCAAGTGAGAATAGGTGGTGTTCCAGTTAATGTAGTGCAGGAGACTAAGTACCTAGGAGTAATTATTGACGAGAAAATAGCAAACCGATGTGGTGTATTGGGGAGATTAAGGAGTGACCTAAGCTTGGTTGGTAGGATTCAGTTGTATAATTATCTGATTATGCCACACCTTGACTTTTGTTCGCCGATCCTGGTTCTTGCCACACAGACCCACAGGCCACACAGAGTTTGATAGGCTACAAAGATTTATTTATTTATTGACGTTAAACAAATAGACCATGTAAAAACTTAGAGATAACTTATTTCTAGTTTAAATTAAAACAGTTAAACAAAAACTAAAAACAAAACTAATAATTAAAATTACCGATGATTGGATTTAAAATATTTTTTTTTGCATTGATTTTGACATTGTTAGATCAATAGAGTCGGAATGTTTGTTGTAACTTGCCATCATTTGATTAAGAGGTCCGAATCTAGCATAACCGGTACGGTATTGGTTCGTTGCAAATAGTTCTCTGTTTCATAATTGTCGAGACGGTACGTATATATTTAGTTTTGACAAAATTTCCGGTGCATCTATGCGTTGTGAAACCAAATCGTTAACGAAAGATATTCGCAAATTAAATTCTAGCAAATTCGCGGCGTTCTTTTAATGTTTGCATGTCAATTAGCTTGCAACGGGCCTAGTAGGACGGAAGGGGATATTGTGTCCAACCTCATTTTCGAAGGGCGAATAATAAAAATTGTTTTTGGACAGATTCAATCAAGTTTTGTCGAGAAGAAGCGAACGGTGACTAAACAATACTGCAGTATTCAAGAATGGATCGGACATAGGAATTATATAACGTTTTTAATGTATATGGATCTTGAAAATGTGGACTAAAACGTTTGATGAATCCTAACATGCTCCTAGCTCTTCCTATTATAAAGTTGTTATGTGGAATAAATGTGAACTTGGAGTCTATGATGACCCCCAAGTCTCTTACATTCTCGCACCTACCGACTACTTGGGATCCTAAGTATATTGAGCTTGTAGGGGTATTACGCTTCCTGCTTTTTTTTTTGTATGATCGACCTCGAAGGCCACCTCTCTGACCCTTTGTCCCCATCCCGCATGTGCACCAATAAGGTAGAGCTAGGATGGGAGGGTTTCGGAAGGACAAAAATCTCCTTTTACGGACGTTGTGGCACGTGACGATCCCCTGAAGGGGGAAAGCGAATGTCGCTGAAAACTTCTAGACAACCTTTGGATCAACAGACCAAAGTTATCCTGCTCTCGACGATGGACTCAAACGGGATACAATTGACATGGTTGCCCACCAATCGATTTACTCCCGTTAACTACCCGCTAAAAACCTTCCCGAAGCACTCGCTGGAAGCTCCCAGCATTTTCCCTCCCGACTTATCTCGGAGTTGGAGGAAGGACCTGTTCGGGTTGACGCCTCACATGGTTGCGTCGTTGCGAGCGGTTCCACTGCGCCGGTTGTGGTGGCACTAGCTGTGCGTTTGCAGTAGCGAGGTCGCGTCTGACATCCTCCAGCTCCTGCTCGTTGGCCGCCTCGAGCACGCGTAGCATCGCCTCGTTTCTACGCGCGTTTCTTCGTCGGGCCGTCCTGTTCCGCAGCCGTCTAATGCGTTGGAGTAGATTTCGATGTTCTCTGTTCCAGGCTACTCTTGCATTAGGCGCCATTGCATGAAGCCGGGCAGCCAGAGCCGGTCGCCAAGCTGGCGCCGCATACCGTATTATGGAGAAAGCAACGCTCGCCCATGTTCGCCTTCGGGTACTAGATGGGCCACCGTAGTTTTTCAGTAGATACTGAAGAACCCTGTTTACTTTGGTGGCTTTCTCCGTGACGTGTATAATGATGGTCCTCGATCTTGACTCCCAGGTTTCGAATACTGCGCTGCGAAATGATGACTACGTCACCGACACGAACAGGAATGCGCGGATGTCCACGCCGCAGGCTACTCACCATCACAATCTCGGTCTTGTCAACCGCCAGCGATAACGAGTGATCCCATATCTACCCTGCACCGAGGTGATAGCACGACTAGCTTCATTGGCTGCCTCCTCTGGTGTGCGACCAGCGACGGTCAGCACAAGGTCGTCGGCAAATCCCACGATGGATGATCCCGCTGGCAGCGTCGCACCCAATTTCGAGCCCTGTGGCACCCCAGCTGTGACTGCGCGCGATCTGGTCCCCGTATCAGTGGCGTAATGGAGCACTCTGTTTTCAAAGTAACTTCGGAGGATCCGCATCAAGAAGTCGGGTGTCTGCTTGTTGTAAAGAGCCTCTCCGATCACGCTCCAACTAGCCGAGTTGAATGCATTTCGTACGTCTAACCCCAAGTAACATTTTAAGTTTTATCATGGTTCTAACGATATTGTTCATGCTCGTCATTAAGTCTCATCTTAAGAGTAAAATATCTTAAAGGCTGTGATAAAACCTTCATAAACCCGTTTTAAGTGTAAGAGGGCCCACTCTACAGAACGTTGTCAAAACCATCCCTTAAAACCTTTTCTAGACCAAAAATCACTGATTGGTTTTAAGAGAAGGTTTTAAGAAGAACTTAACAGCGTATTATAGGAGGGTCCGCGACAGCCGAGCGGTAGCGCCGGTTAGAAAATCGGCCCATGAGCGCCGGGGCTCACCACCTCGACGGCGTGGGTTCGAATCCCAACCGAGACCGGACCCTCCCCTGTACGAGAGGACTGACTATCCACGTACAACAGGGAAACAAGTCTCGTAAGCCCTTGACGGGCAGGCATGACCAAGAGATCGTTACGCCAAGAAGAAGAAGTTAACAGCGTATTTACAGACTCTTCAAGTCTACTAAGATTTTAGACTTAATGATCGGTTTTATAGCTAACCTCAAAAGGTTTTAAGGATGTCAAAATTATTAAAACTATTTTGCCTGCTGAGAAATCTCTATAAAACCAATTGGACTTGGTACACCCATGTTAAAACATTGATAAAACTTGTTAAAGTCTAATAGGTCTTGGAAATGTTACTTGGGACGTCACTACCATGCAGCATCGCGGATATCGCTGATTGGTCCGCCCGAAAGACATTGCATGTCTGCCTCTATCCACCACCTCCTGGATCGCCTCTTTCGGAACCCGAATTGTCGGGGAGAGAGATGTGGACCATTAGGGTCGTCTTCCAAATGGTCGTTGAGACGACTAAGAATAAAACGCTCGAACACTTTCGAAAAGACGACGGTCGTCCGGGTGGTTTTCCAGGCTTAGGTAGCAGAACCAGCCGCTGATGTTTCCATTGGTCCGGAGAGTGGCCGCGATCGAGACAGTCCTGGAAAATGCGAGAACACTTCCGGGAACGCTCTTATCGCCGCAGTGGCAGCAGCATTCATGATACCGTCAGGGCTTGGGGCCTTTTTGGGATGCATACCGGATGCAATATTAACCAGCTCCTCATCCGTCACTGGTCGGCAGGTTGCGATGGGGTTATCGATGGCTCCGGCCAAATCATTGGTGGATGCGTTGGGAAGAGTTCATCGACTGTTCTCCCGAGAATCTCGGGATTTTTCTCTTGAGGTACACGCGCGCCCCGCACCCATGACATGACAATGCGGTACGCATCCCCCCAAAGATTGTCTTCGACGGAAGCTGCTAGTTCATCCGTGCCTTCCTGGCTGCGCGCAGCAACTCGACTCTCGTCTCGCGTAACGCTTCGTTTCTAGTGCGCTTCAGAATCGCCTCGGCGCGCTTACATGATGACAGTAACCCTTCAATTTCCGTTGTCCACCAGTATGCGTTTGTGCGGTCACGAAATCCGCTGATTCGCGACATTGTTTCGTCGCACGCTCGCATTCCCGAGTAACAAGAATATCCATGTTGCGCTATGAAAAGGGCGTTTTTCATGGTATCATCAGGATCCTGATGGAACCTGCGAAATATGTAGGTTGCGTGACAAAAACGACGTGACGCGATGTTTTTTATACAATGCGCGATGTTTTAATGGAGGCGATGTTTTCAATATACATATTGTCATCATATACAAAGGAAAATTCCCAAGTCGTAATTTTATATTAAACGAACATTTTTTATTCAAATATATTTAAGCACTTTACAAACCGTTTGTTCACTTGGAGCTGCAAGCTTGGGACCGCAAAAATCAGCCATCTCCTTGCACCAAACTTTAATTCCACCGATGACACCGCGGTTGAGCTTCTGGTGCCGCTGCTGCTCGCGTTGAACTTTGGAAGAGAAAATGAACAAAAATTAACATAGTTTGGATTCTTTCTGATTATAATTCATCTCAATAACGTTTACTTACCGAATATTAACGAAAACTGCCGTTATATTACTCTTTTCTTCACATTTTTGGTGAACTGCAATTTCACTCTGCAAGCGGTGGCAAAATCAAAACAACTCTGTTGACAACAGGCAAAACTGCCCAAGGCCTATAAAGCTGTAGGTTGGTTTACTTTGTATTGTTGACATTTGGTTCAAATTCATAAATGATTGTCAAAATAATATTTTATTTTTTCTTCATCGCTTGGTAATTATGAGCAGTGTTTGAAGTGATGATTGATATAAAACTGAACACATTGATTCTTTTTGATGCTCAATATTTGAATCTGGTTCACTTATTTCACTTTCATTCACTCAAAAAAGTGTTTTTCAATTCCCCACCACACTTCTACGAATGAAAGTAATAGCTCGGTAGAATACCCATGTTTTTGACTTAATATTTTGTTTCTTTACATTATGAATCAAGATGAATCATGGTATGAGTGACGTATAGCGATTGTTTTGGTTTTTCGCATTCGCTGTAATCAATTAAGCCGTACACAAAGAACATAATAGCGTTACGTTGTCGATAGGCGGCTGTGCGAGCGATCGTTCTTACTCTCGCAACTGCTCAAGATAAAACAAGTGCAGTGCCAATTTTCAACCTATTGATCGAGTATATTTACTGAAGCAAGAAGTTCAAGAACTTCCTGCGAAGTTTGATTTCGCCTGAGATGCGCGAGAGAAAGTCCCTTACTGCGTTTAACGCAGCAATACATAGAAAATACTGACAGTTAAGAAAACTGATTACACTGGTATTTAATATAACCCATTTTTTAAGAGCCTTCATCGTAGCCATGGTTAAATTTTGATATGAATCAATTCTCCGATTCAACTTCAGGGTTTTTATGGTTTGAAATGTTTAACGTCATTTACCAAACCTACCCTGTTTAACACGCCTTGGTCCGAACCGTTCCGTGTTGCAGTTCTATCTGCAAGTATGGGTCCATCAGGGGTGGGATGGGGAAATTCCTCCTGATGCATCGCTTCGTCGCGGTGTTTTGTTCGCAATGTTGTGCTACCGCTTGCAAGTATAGACTCGCGGAGAGGAGCACTTGGGGAAGCACTTTCATCGCCCGGGCGTTTTGTATGGAAAAAGTTGCACCTAAACCCGCCGTCGCGCAACTTTGTTCGTCGGGTTATCACCCCAGCAGCATTAATTGATGCGTCGTGCGACAAATCGTGTACATTAACATACCCCAGGAGCATTAATTTATGTGTCGTGCGACAAATCGCGTACATTAACATACAAAAGAAGAGCGTACATTTAGCGTCTATTAGAAGAGAAACTAACGCCTTATTGTACGCTCTCGTAACGTTTTGACCTGGCGGTTGCCTACATGTAGGCGCTAAATGTAAACGGTTTTTTCGGTTTAAAAATTGAAAATTCAAATTTACAGTTACATTTCTAGTTTTATTGGAATATTTTATCATTTCTATTATTTCAAACATATTTTTACAAATTTACAGCTTAATTTTCTAAAACTAACGAGTTTTGTTTCTGATGTATAGCCTATGCACTCAAATTGTTGATTGTCCCCGTTCTGTAAAATAAAACACCATATTATTTCAAAAGTTTGGCTGAAATTTAATAGCATACTTACATTTTTTGTTGATATTATTGCTAATAGTAAGTAAACTATTTAGCTTATTCCGCTAACCACGTGCTGTGAGGAAAAAAAGTAGTAGGAAAAAAGCAGTACTTACATAGTTTGACTTGCATGCAAAAATCGGTGTATTGTTGAAGATCCGTTCATATTGCATTGGGATATGTATGGCGGCAGGTTGGTTCTAGGGAAGTATGCATATTATTAAAAATTGGTATATTTTGTTATCATTACGCTAAAAATGTCTGAAAGAAAAAAGAATCAAGAATTTGTTGCTTTATAACTATATGGAAAGCATGAGAGCATATTACCTAAAACAAAATTTATCGGCACATGCACAAGTTCACACCTGATCGCTGATTTGAATCCAAATTGGCTTCTCGCGGTTCCACACCCGCTCTAATTCCTACAGAAATTCTTCTCTATACCCAATTGATGTTTTCGATGAACTCAACTATACTGATTTGGAGGAAAACATGATTCAATTTCCAAACCATCAATATTAATAAATATTCAATGTAAATTAACAACTTACTATTACATTCACTTGGAAGAGATGATGAACATCAAGAGATCTACTGGATGTTTTCGTCTTTACATCATTGGATGCAGATGGAGCTATTTCCAGCCCGGCTTCTTTCGTGTATATGAGCTCCCAAAGAATATTATGCCGTTGGTAACCATCTTCGACGAGAGGGAGAGAAATGTTCGTCTTCTGCAAAATTGAAAAACTTCCATAAATTACTTATTGCTACTTACGCAATACGGAATGGCGGCTTGCTCTGTATAATGCACTCGGCGCAAGTGGTCTACCCATAGTCGGCCTGGGGTAGTCTTCGAAATACGGTGTGATCCTCGTGATTCGGCCCGGTTCTTTCAGTGGAGTCACTTGAGGGCTTGTTCTTTGTGTCCACCGTCTAACGTTTACTTAATTCCACGGCACAAATACAGTCCACATCAGAGGTCGGAACGGCGACCGCTGGAACTGAGGCGTAACGGCGCCTCTTCCGTTGACGATCTCATCAAATCTGCAATAATATATTGTTGGGACTGAACCATACCGAAATACAATTGCATTCAACTTACCAACCACTCTGCCATGTCAGGATAAGGAAGTGGGACTGCAATGCGCAATGCTTGACTACAAACAAACATTCCTCAATTACCGGTTCCCGTACCGTTATGTTAAACGATTCACATGTTTGTTGTAAAGAAAACATGTTTAATGTTTCCAAACTTACAATGAACACTCACTTTTCACGTTGTTTTTGCTGTTAAAGCAAAAACAGTATTTTTTATCGATTGGAGTCTCCTAAGCGCTGCGCACAAGTTTGTTTTGGTTTGAAGATGTCAAGTAACAACAAGACCCGAGCTCATATAGCATCTGATTCAAGCGGCTCTTTCGTCAACAGTGGAAACCATGAAGGCAGTAATTCTTGAGCCATTGAAGTCGGAGATTCGCAATGCATTGTTGGCCCAACACTCCAGTCCAGTTAGCAGCCGAGCGGCCGGTGTGGATCGCCCAATGTTTCCTGTCCCCAAACGACGCAGAACTTTTGCCGAGGTCCTTGAACCTCAAACGCCCGTGCCTGCTATTACCAATACCGAGACGCCCAATCTGATGCAAAACAACCCAACCAGTCGTCACGCCCGCCATGATTATATTACGGGTACAAATACATCGTCATCTCCAACATTAGCATCTGTAGTACGTCACTGCTGGATTCATCTATCAGGCCTTCCAAACACAACAACAGCCGATCAAGTGTCTACTTCAATAGAACGACGTTTAAATACGGATGACGTGTTGTCCTTCGTCCTTCTGAAGAAAGGAGTTGAAGCTTCTTCTCAACGTTCTTTATCATTTAAAGTGAGGATACCGGTATCATTTCGTGAGGCGGCCTTTAATCCTGACATTTGGCCCGATGGTCTGCGTGTTAGACCTTTCATCGATCATCCATATAACCGTCAACGGTTACCGCACACCAATACCCGTCCATACCAACAATCCGGCATTCCTAACTCAGCTGGTTCGCCATGCGATGCGAGCGTCAACGCCACTCTGGTGTCCCCGGCCTCTCTCCCTGGTGTCACCAACAATACATCTTCCCGCATACCAAACAGGCCTGCTTCGGTCCAACAGCTGACTTTGGACAGATTTTTTCTGTCAAAACAAACTCGATGAGTTAAAATCGATACCAGAAAATCGATCTGAGCCTGATATATGTAAACAACGACGTGTTGCGCAGGAAAAAAAAGTTGATAAGGCCAGTAAACGGAAAATCGCTGATCTTGAGCAATCGACACCTCCCCAGGTTGTTGAACGTATATATACACAACCAAACAACACAGGCACTGAAATTCTTATTTACTGTCAAAATTTTAATCGTATGAAAAGTGCCACTAAGATTCGTGAAATTCATAACAATGTGCAAAGTTCTTCTTACTCCATTATTTTAGCAAACGAAACTAGTTGGGATGAGAGTGTCAAAAGTGAAGAAGTATTTGGAAATATATACAACGTATTTCGCGACGACCGCGATTGTCTGCATTCAGAAAAGAAGTCGGGTGGAGGAGTACTTATAGCAATATTAATGAAATTCAATTCTGAGCTCATCCCCGCTAGGAAATTCGCTGAATTTGAACATGTTTGGGTTAAGGTGAATCTCCTGGGTGAAACACACGTATTCGTCTCAGTATATTTTCCCCCACACAATGCCCGAAAAGAGGCTTATGAACTTTTCTTCAACACCGCAGACGATATAATGTCCAGTTTGCTTCCTGCGGTCAAAGTTCATATATATGGTGACTTTAACCAGCGCACCATTGATTTCATTCCAGATTCAGATAACGAATGTATTCTGATTCCACTGATTGGTGAAAATGAAACACATCAGTATATCTTTGAAAAAACTGCTAACTTAGGTCTAAATCAGATAAACCATGTTAAAAATACGCAAAATTGTTACCTAGATTTTTTCCTCACTAACATCTATGAAGACTTTTACGTTACTCAATCCTTATCCCCTCTTTGGAAGAACGAAGCATTTCACACTGCCATAGAGTTTTCGTTATTTATACATAGCAATCAACGGCCTTCTGAATGTGAATTCGAACTCGTATACCAATATCATCTCGCAAACTACTCTGAAATTAAGCATAAACTTAAAATGATAAACTGGCAGATACTTTCAGCATCCGCAGAATCTGTTGAAACTGCAGTTCAAGAATTTTATAAAATACTTGATGATGTTGTAGTTGAACATGTACCATCTAAATCTGTTAGGCGAAACTGTAGAATAGGCCAACCAGTTTGGTTCAACAAGGATATAAAACATCTAAAGAATCGGAAGCAAAAAGCACATAAATTTTATAAACAAAATATGAACGATAGGAACCTTACAAATTACCTTAATATTTGCAACCAACTCAATCTTGCAATTCAATCTGCATACGAAGAATACAACTCAAAAACAGAGTCAGAAATAAGAACACGACCCAAATCATTCTTCAAATTTGTCAGAACCAAACTTAAATCTAACAACTTTCCATCCAAAATGCACTTTAACGAATCAATCGGTGAAAACTCGTTCGACATCTGCAAACTGTTCTCTCTTTTCTTCGAAACAATATATACAACATTCTCTGACATAGATCGCGATCGCGAATATTTTGATTTCTATCCCGACTTTGCTGAAGACGTCAATGTGAGTGCAGTAAACAAACAGGATATACTAGAAGCTATAAACAAATTGGATGCCTCTAAAAGTTCTGGCCCTGATGGGATCCCACCGATCTTCCTAATTAATGTTAAAGAAGAGATTGTTATACCCTTACTTTTTATTTTTAATTTGTCACTTGCATCTGGTGTATTCCCTACACCGTGGAAAAAGTCTTTCCTAATTCCAATCTTTAAAAGTGACAAGAAATCTGATATCTGTAATTACCGCGGCATCGCAATAATGTCATGCATCCCTAAACTTTTTGAATCCATCATTAACAAAAAACTTTTTTGATCAAACCAAACACAAATTAACCACTATGCAGCACGGATTTTTCAAAGGACGCTCAACCGCTACAAATCTTCTCGAGTTTGTTGATTATTCTTTGACAGCAATGGACAATGGTAACTATGTAGAAACTCTTTACACAGATTTTAGTAAAGCTTTCGATCGCATTGATATACCTCTGTTATTGTTTAAATTGCAAAAATTTGGAGTTAAACCTAACTTTCTAAAATGGCTGGAGTCTTATCTAACTGATCGTAAACAAATTGTTAGATTCAATGGGAAACAAGGCGATCCCATATCAGTCACTTCTGGAGTCCCCCAAGGCTCGCATCTCGGCCCACTTCTTTTCATCATGTTTGTTAATGATATTTCATTTGTACTCCAGAATGTAAAAATTCTTATGTATGCAGATGATATGAAACTCTTTCTGGAGATCAAAGAAGTTAACGATATCGAACTATTTCAGGAAGAAATCAATAAATTCTACATCTGGTGTAACAAAAGCCTGTTACAATTGAATATTGGAAAATGCCACTCTCTCACTGTAAGCAGGAAGCGTAACACCCCTACAAGTTCAATATACTTAGGATCCCAAGTAGTCGGTAGGTGCGAGAATGTAAGAGACTTGGGGGTCATCATAGACTCCAAGCTCACATTTATTCCACATAACAACTTTATAATAGGAAGAGCTAGGAGCATGTTAGGGTTCATCAAACGTTTTAGTCTAAATTTTCAAGATCCATATACATTAAAAACGTTATACAATGCCTATGTCCGATCCATCCTTGAATACTGCAGTGTGGTTTGGTCACCGTTCGCTTCCTCTCGACAAAACTAGATTGAATCGGTCCAAAAGCAATTTTTATTATTCGCCCTTCGAAAATTAGGCTGGACACAATATCCCCTTCCGTCCTACGAGGCCCGTTGCAAGCTAATTGACATGCAAACATTAAAAGAACGCCGCGAATTTGCTAAGGTATCTTTTGTTAACGATTTGGTCTCTCAACGCATTGACGCACCAGAAATTTTGTCTAAGCTAAATATATACGTACCATCCCGACAATTACGAAACAGAGAACTATTTGCAACGAACCAATACCGTACCGATTATGCTAGATTCGGACCTCTTAATCAAATGATGGCAAGTTATAACAAACATTCTGAATCTATTGATCTAACAATGTCAAAGCCAATGCTTAAAAATTATTTTAAATCCAATCACCGGTAATTTTTGTTGTTAGTTTTGTTTTTATTTTTTGTTTAACTGTTTTAATTTAAACTAGAAATAAGTTATCTCTAAGTTTGTACATGGTCTACTTGTTTGACGACAATAAATAAATAAATAAATAAATAAATAAATAAATAAATAAATAAATAAATAGATTGAATTTGAATGTGATATCGAAGTTGAGTTTTGCTTACCGAGGTTACTGGAAATCAATTTTACACCATCACAACCAACAACAATTCGTAAGCAGAAGACGATGAGTGCAAAAAAATACGTTCAATTTTTTATTATTCGATCGACGCAACTTGTTCTAAATGAACCAACCTCTTTTTATATGAGTGTTGCGCGGAGCACACTAGCGCCCCTTCTGATTATTCCTGTGTGACGCGGATGGTTTGGGAACCTTTGGGGTTATAGCCGTTATGCTGTGGTGTTATGTTGCCCATCGCATCGATTAACGAATCGTTACTATGGCTATCGTACGATCGTATCATTTAACGTAGCTGGGGATCGTACTATCGCATTATTTAACGAAGCTGGGGTATGGCACGATGATCGCTGTTCGTGTAATCACTGAGCACCTGCCGGTCTTCGGGAGTCGCGATATTGGAGCTTGCGAACGTCATATCCATTATCGACGGTGCAGCTACTCCGTTGCCGACAAAGGTTGGTCTATTGCCGCGGTTAAGCAATTGTACGATATTGCGACGCCTAAAGGTAGACTACAGCCACAGAACTCTACAAGGTTCTGAACAGTTAGGAATTTTTTAATTTAACGAAACCCTACAAGTACCGGTGTATTGATAACCTGCTGTTCAAAAATAACGGTTTATTGATAACAGTCTCACCGGTGTCCAGACCAGACATCGCTATCACAACATTTGCGACGTAATTAACCTTCAGATCTACAACCGCCTACCTGGGTAAGTTTTGCCCTTTTATTTTGCAATTACTTCGAATTGATCTGTTATATCGACTCGAAATTCCTGGAATGCCTGAAGCAACATGTTCTCTATCATTCTGCCGAAAACCGACTTTTTATTTTTATTCTAAGTATTTTTTTACACCATTTTTCTATTTATACCCCTTAAATCTACAATCGCCTACCTGGGTAAGTCATACGTTTTGTACGAGAGTTTATATTTTTCTGTACCAAGACAAACCACCAGTAGGTGAAAGGAGGTGCCCCTCGGGTTTTTCTTTTTATATTTATATTGAAAACAATCCAAATTTATCTAAGACACACTATGAAAGACTGTTTTACTCCTCGAACTCCTCGAACAATTAGTAATGAGATAAACTCGAAGACGATGTACAAATATGCAAATTATGCTACATTTTGGACCACACAGCGGCAACGAAAGCATTCTAGGTGAACTTTCATAATTTTTACACAAAATAATAATTTATTAATTGCAAGAAAATCATGATGCAACAGGTTGAATTAAATACAAAAGAAACTGTTATCGTTTGAAACAAAACGATCGAATTTATGTATATGAGCTAAGTTTTAAAATGTTATGGCTTAAATATCAGTTCTAACAATGTATAATGAAGAATTTCCTCCAGATATGCCACTGAATTTACTGAGGAACATGAACATTTCCAAAACGTAAAATTTAATAGAAAAATATTTCTACATCTTTGAAATTTCAATTTATTAGCAAAAATGTTGAAGGCACCAAGAAGTTACTTCACCAGAAACTTAAGAAGTATAAACAAACACAATAACTTATTGAAAATGTATGGTTTACAGAGTTGGCGATTGTAGATCCATGGGATAAAATTTTCTTTGAATGAAAAAATTAGTTACTTATCGAATTTTTAATATTATTATTTGAATGGGATGTGATAGAAAACATTCTTAAGTATCATTACTGAAAATTTCAACTCACTACGTCATCTAGAACAAAAGATATTAGCTTTGAAGCACAGCAAAATGCAAACCCCCATACAAAACGTATGGCCTACCCGGGTAGGCGGTCGTATGTTAACGTAGGTATTTTTGGTCGTAGACCTGAAGGTTAAAGGCGTTCAGAAAACCAAATAAACCCAACTTGAGAAACAACTAGAGGTGAAAGAAGTCACCCGGCTCAAAGCCTCTATAATACATGTATACTACTATTTGAGAAACAACACTGAGAGGTGAAAGAAGCCACCCGGCTCAAAGCCTCTATAAAATATATATACTACTACTACTACTTGAGAAACAACACTGAGAGGTGAAAGAAGCCACCCGGCTCAAAGCCTCTATAAAATATATATAATACTATATACTACTTGAGAAACAACTGATGTTTTTGTTAGGCTCTGTCCCCAACATACCTAGCAGTGTAATCCACAGAAAGTCCCTGGCGGGTAGCGATCTGTGGACACTACACTTGCGTTCTCCGGTACAGTTGGACAAACCCAGAATATTTGGACCCGTTTCCTCTTCTCACTATCCTCCTTTTCTAACAAGTTCCGGAGTAGGCCGTACCCTACAGCAATCTTACACCGAGCAGTTCAGCCGTCGCAATTAGTTCTTCTCCTCGACGGCAAGTATTTCGACGACCCCAGTCCACGGCCGACGCGTTGAAGTCACCTGCAAGAACAATTCGTGGACATCCGCGTACCGCCGACACAATCGCCTCCATGAGAGTCCGAAACCTCGCCAAATCCCACGCGGGGGAAGCGTAGCAGCTAACAAACGTGATGCCGTTCACGTCAGCCGCCACCATACCTTCTACCACGCAGTGCACTTTTTGTACCGGGTGATTTCCAAGTGCTACTATCGCCGTCGTAGTCACAGTGTTTGCAACCCAGTTATTTTGGGGCAAGCGGTAGAAGTCGGACAATAGAGCAACGTCCGACTCTTTCACACGAGCAAGCTGAGTGAGCAGGTCCTGAGCCACCCGGCTCTGCCGCAGATTTAGTTGAATTACTGCGAAAATGATGGCTGGTATCCACATTGTGCAGCTCCCGTGTGGTGGCCCACCGCAGGTTATGCACTTCGCCGCTTTGTTGCAGCCCTTAGCTTTGTGGCCTTCCGTTCCGCACCGACGACATATTCTGGAGCGGTCTGGGCCCTTGCAATCACGAGCGTAGTGCCCACGAAGGAGGCATTTAACGCACTGGACATCCTCTAGGCGTTGCTGTTCTGCTCCCTGTATCCTGCAGACTGAATAGCCGATCTTCCATCTACTACCGACGATGGCGTCGACGAGTCTCTTCGGAACTCGCACCATAGCCTTCTGATCGCCTTGGGCATATCTTCGTAGTCGGACCGCTTCAGCAGCAACTGGGATATTCAGCTTTTCAGCCATGGCCACAGTTACTTCCTGCTTTGATGTGAGCATGTCGATCCCTCGGATGACAATGCTCACGGACTCTACCAAGAGGGACACTTTACACCCTACTGGAACGATCTCTTCTAGAATTTTTTTTAGTGGCCATGCCATCCGCATCTCGCGTAAGGACCATCACAAGCTCGTCTTTCGCGGTTCGGTTTCCCTTCTTGATAAACTTTGAGATCTTTTGGTCGTTCCGTACTGCGAAATATATCTCTTCATATCCCACCCCGGGAGCTGGGGACACACAGATCGCTTCCGGTTTCACGCGTTTCTTTCGTGGAAACTTCTCGCCAGCTAGAAAGACAGTCTCTTGTATAGCCTTCGATGGGTTGCCCTTACCCTTACGCTTACCCCTGCGCCTTCTCTTTACGATCGTGTAAACCGCGTCAGTTTGCTCTTGATGCTGCTGCTGTTCTTGCTGGACAAAGTACTGCTGCTGCTGCTGCTGCTGCTGCTGTTTTTGTTGCGTACCCCTCATGAGCAACACCTCCAGTGCCTGTCGAGATTTACGGTCTCGGTCCAATTCGGTAACCAGGAGTTCAATTTCCTCGCTGAGCAGCGCCTCCAGCGCCCGAAGAGATTCCCGCTCTCGGTCCAATTCGGAAGCCATGAGTTCAACCTTTTCGCCGATCTCGTCAATTCTCTTGGTAAGAATGGAGACTGAATTGGGTGCAGGGTAAATGATGGTTTCCTCGGAGCTCTTCTCCGCTGAAGGCAAGATTGTCTGTGTGGTCGAGTGACCTGCTGTCTTCTTAATCGGCGTCACAATGGACAACGGATGTTACGGGCAGACGATAGGTCTCGTTCGAGTTAAAAAATTGGTTCTCGAATTGGCATGTCAAAATATAAAATGTATACACAGACCACACAGACAAGAAAATGAAAGTAAAGGAAGGAACGAAAAACCAACAAGATGGCCATAAAATGCTTGAATTGGTCAGAAAAGGTTTGTTGGTCTAACACAGAACAACCACGAGTAAAATTTAGGATAAACGCAAAGCATGGAAACAGCGATTACCGCTGTCGTTGCACCAATGCAAACTCGCATGTAGATTACGGTAAAGGAAACGATTGTTACTTTCGGTACCAAGTACAATCGTGGACCAAAATACATTTGACTTCCCGGATACGATTCATCGGGAACAAGATGTGTAAGCATGCGTGCAACGACACCGCTAAACGTATGGCGCGACAAACATCAATAATTAAATCAAAACATGGTTTACTCAAAGCGCGGGAGCAAAAGGCAGGGAAAGCAAGATCGCTTAAGGCCACAAAGTCGAGAAGTCTGTAGAAAGAATTTTTACAATTTAAATTTAATTAATTTTACTTATTTAACTTGTTAATTTTTTAACAAGCACAAATCCAGATAACCGAATTCCAACGAAACAACATTGTAGAAAGAACGAACGATCGAGCGAAGCAAGAACGCGTCGATAAACAATCTTCAATTGTTTACGCGATCGACATAAGGGTTCAAGTACATGGCCTGCATAAGATCCGAATACGTGACATTGAATCAAGGGCAGGCTAAACACAACATTGAAGCCTATGACGAAAGAACTAAATTCAAATTGAAACATAGTAACGCATGACCAAATCATGCGAAAGTCAGTGAGTCAGGCCAAAACATAAGCATCTAAGCCTAGACAACAATGTAGTCACAAATGGCACTTTCGAAGTTCAACAGAACAACTGCGAATATGTTCGAACGAACATGAATGAACAAGTTGGAACAGGAATTTACGCTAATCTAACGCAACTGCAAACAAATCTGGATTCTGGAGCGAGATCCTTTATCTCGCTCGCGCTCTTTAGTTCATAGAAACCATTTAGGTATATAAGACCGAGAAATTTGGAATAAAATCAGACTTTCATGGGAATCCATCCGAGGCTGTCACCTTGACCGTCTTGGTACGAGGCTCGTGGATGTTCTCATCATCTCAACCTCGACACTTGCGAGGAAAGGAAGATCGGTCTAATAATTTTTTTACCCTTTCAGCAACCTTACCCTAAGGACTTAGGAAATTTTGAGAGCGTCCCCTCTGGCGTTGGCATAGTCACGACACGGACCAAACTCTCAGGAAATCCACAAGTTCAATTCCCTCCTTACCCCAAGGGCTCAGGAAATTTCGAGAGCGTCCCCTCCGGCGTCGGCGTAGTCACGGCACGGACCAAACTCTCGGAAAATCCGCAAGTCCTATTCCAACCCGGTTGCGATTTCTCCGTTGTCGGCGTAGTCACGGCGCGGACCGATCGTACCGAATCAACCTTCCTATCCCAGTCCAAAGACTCAGGAAAATTCGAGAGCGTCTCCTCCGGCGTCGGCGTAGTCACGGCACGGACCAAACTCTCGAAAGATCCAAAGTTCTTCCCATCCTCGGTAGCGATTTCTCCGTTGTCGGCGTAGTCACGGCGCGGACCGATCGTACCGAAAGCCAGCTTCCTAACCCTATCCGAAAGACGTAACGATAATTCGTTGGAATCTCTTTCCGTTGGCGGCATAGTCACGTCGTGGACCGAATTCTCGGTTATCGTCAAGTCCAGGTTTTAGCATCACACGTTGTTTTCTCCGGTGTCGGCATAGTCACGGCCCGGACCGAACACGTTGATACTAAAGCCGAAGGAGTCAAGTGCACAGTAAAAGGTGTTCGCGTTGGAGACGACTGACGCACACGGTCAAGCTACCTTCGCGCTTGATCGGACAATTCCACGTCGTTACAACGGATCAGCTAACCCCCTTTGAACGCTTGCTCGCCTGGGGCGCAGCGGCAGTTTGCTTAGCGAAGGGATACCCGGTGTTTTTCCAGCCAGTCGGACCGAAAACCGCGTCACATGTTGGGTGGAAGCCATGATCGAAACGGACATCTACATACACACACACGAACGGGCTTTGAACAGCTGATACCGCATTCACTTCCTTCTCTTCGCAATTACTTTTCGAATAATCGGACAAACCTGCCCGTCTACCTCCACCCGGACTTCGTGCTGCTATTACGACTTTTCTGGATATCTGCAAAGAATATTATGTATTAAAGTAATCTTTTCTTATTCAATTTCATTAGAAAAAAATATTAGCAAACAATCTTTGCAAAACTTCCTGTTCGCTTCACAGCCTGCATCTTTTACGCTTCCTGCTTACAGTGAGAGAGTGACACTTTCCAATATTCAATTTTAACAGGCTTTTATTACACCAGGTGTAGAATTTATTGATTTCTTCCTGAAATAGCTCGATATCGTTAACTTCTTTGATCTCCAGAAAGAGTTTCATATCATCAGCGTACATAAACATTTTCACATTCTGGATGACAAAATGAAATATCATTAACAAACATGATGAAAAGAAGTGGGCCTAGATGCCAGCCTTGAGGGACTCCAGAGGTGACTGATATGGGATCGCCTTGTTTCCCATTGAATGTAACAATTTGTTTACGATCAGTTGGATTAGACTCTAGCCATTTTAGAAAGTTAGGTTTAACTCCAAAATTTTGTAATTTAAACAATAACAGAGCTATATCAATGCGATCGAAAGCTTTACTAAAATCTGTGTAAAGAGTTTCTACATAGTTAGCATTGGCCATCGCTGTCAAAGAATAATCAACAAACTCGAGAAGATTTGTAGAGGTTAAGCGTCCTTTGAAAAATCCGTGCTGCATAGTGGTTAATTTGTGTTTGGTTTGATCAAAAAATTTTTTGTTAATGATGGATTCAATATGTTTATGTATGCATGACATTATTGCGATGCCGCGGTAATTGCAGGTATCAGATTTCATGCCACTTTTAAAGATTGGAATTAGAAAAGACTTTTTCTACAGTGTTGTGGGAATATGTTGGGAATTAAAAATAAAAAGTAAGGGTAAAATAATCTCTTCTTTAATATTCATTAGGAAGATCGGTGGGATCCCATCAGGGCCAGAACCTTTAGAGGCATCCAATTTATTTATAGCTTCTAGTATATCCTGTTTTTTTTACTGCACTCACATTGACGATTTCAGCAAAGTCGGGATAGAAATCAAAATATTCGCGATCGCGATCTATGCCAGAGAATGTTGTATATATTGTTTCGAAGAAAAAAAAGAAAAGTTTGCAGATGTCGAACGAGTTTTAACCGATTGAGTCATTTTGGATGGAAAGTTGTTATATTTAAGTTTGGTTCAGACAAATTTGAAGAATGACTTGGGTCGTGTTTTTATTTCTGACTCTATTTTTGAGTTGTATTCCTCGTATGCAAATTGGATTGCCAGATTGAGTTGGTTGCAAATATTAAGGTAATTTGCAAGGTTCCTATCGTTCCTATTTTGTTTATAAAATTTATGTGCATTTTGCTTCCGATTCTTCAGATGTTTTATGTCCTTTGTTGAACCAAACTGGTTGGCTTATTCTGCAGTTTCGCCTAACAGATTTAGATGGTACATGTTCAACTACAATATCATCAAGTATTTTATAAAATTCTTGAACTGCAGTTTCAACAGATTCTGCGGATGCTGAAAGTATCTGCCAGTTTATCAGTTTAAGTTTATGCTTAATTTCAGAGTAGTTTGCGAGATGATATTGATACACGAGTTCGAATTCACATTCAGAAGGCCGATGTATAAATAACGAAAACTCTATGGCAGTGTGAAATGGTTCGTTCTTCCAAAGAGGGGATAAGGATTGAGTAACGTAAAAGTCTTCATAGATGTTAGTGAGGAGAAAATCTAGGTAACAATTTTGCGTCCGGGTGGGGGTCCGCGACAGCCGAGCGGTAGCGCCGGTTAGAAAATCGGCCCATGAGCGCCGAGGCTCAGCACCTCGACAGCGTGGGTTCGAATCCCAACCGAGACCGGACCCTCCCCTGTACGAGAGGACTGACTATCCACGTACAACAGGGAAACAAGTCTCGTAAGCCCTTAACGGGCAGGCATGACCAAGAGGTCGTTACGCCAAGAAGAAGAATTTTGCGTATTTTTAACATGATTAATCTGATTTAGACCAAAATTATCAGTTTTTTCAAAGAAATACTCAAGTGTTTCATTTTCACCAATCAGTGGAATCAGAATACTTTCGTTTTCTGTATCTGGAATGAAATCAATGGTGCGCTGGTTAAAGTCACCATATATATGGACTTTTACCGCAGGAAGCAAACTGGACATCATTTCGTCTGCGGTATTGAAGAAAAGTTCATAAGCCTCTTTTCGTGCAGTGTGTGGTGGAAAATATACTGAGATGAATACATGTGTTTCACCCAGAAGATGCATCTTAACCCAACCTTGAACATGGTTCAGCAAATTTCCTAGCGGGGATGAGTTCAGATTTGAATTAGACTAATATTGCTATAAGTACTCCTCCTAGTTACCTACTTATGTGGCGCTACAACCGCTGAGCGGTCTTGGCCTGACGAAGCTCCATCCGAAACCGCTCACGGTCGCTCGCCACGTTGGTCCAATTCCGTGTCCCGGCTTTATTGGCGGCTTCGTCTACGCCATCCTTCCACCTCAATTTAGGCCTACCACGCCTCCTCTGTCCTTGGGAACAGCCTAAAAGGACTTTACGGGCTGGGTCGTCCGGTGCCATTCTAATGACATGACCAGCCCACCGGAGCCTGGCGAGTCTAATTCGCTGTACGACAGTGAGGTCACCGTACAGCTCGTAGAGCTCGTCATTATAGCGGCTCCTCCATTGTCCCTCCTCACATACGGGGCCAAAAATCCTCCTGAGCATCTTCCTCTCGAACACGGCTAAGAGTGTTTCGTCAGATTTGGACAGAGTCCATGTCTCGATGTCGTATGTGAGCACTGGTACCATGTATGTCCGGTATAGTCCCAGCTTCGACTGTCTTGACAGGTATCGTGAGTGGAAGAGATTTCTCAGACTGTAATATGACCGGTTGGCTGCCAGCACCCTAGCGCGAATTTAATCTTCAATGTTGTTGTCGGTGCTGACCTTTGACCCAAGGTAGGTGAAATTTTGGACGACTTCAAAAGTGCGTTCACCTACTTGTACGTCACCCCCGCGTAGGCTTTCGGCAATTGTTGGCAGGGCCGCTGATGGTGCCACCATCATCTTGGTTTTTCCCTCGTTTATCTGCAGTCCGAGGTTATTCGCCGCTTGCTCGATCCTTCAGAAGCATACCATCTGCTACATAGGAGAGTCTTCTACCAATAATATCAATATCATCAGCGTATGCCAGGATCTGTATTGACTTATAGAAGATGGTCCCCGAAGTTTCCACCTCCGAGTCTCGGATGCCCCTCTCTAGCGCTAGGTTGAAGAGTATACAGGCAAGCCCATCCTCTTGGCGCAGTCCCTTGGTGGTAGCAAAGGAACTTGAGAGTTTTCCATCCACCTTCACCTGACAAGTAACGTTGGTCATGGTCATTCTTACAAGTCTGATTAATTTAGCCGAGATTCCAAATGAGCTCATGGCTTGATACAGTTTACCCTGGCTATGCTATCATATGCGGCTTTAAAGTCAATGAAGAGATGGAAAGTGTTTTGTTGGTACTCTGCCATCTTCTCCAAGACTTGCCGTATGGTGAAGATCTGATCAGTGGTTGATCTCCCTCTTCGGAATCCCCTCTGATAGTTTCCTACTATCCCTTCAGCGTATGGGTCAAGTCGTTCTTGAAGAACGAGGGAGAATATTTTGTAGGCAGTATTCAACACCGTAATACCCCTGTAGTTATTGCAGTCTAACTTATCTCCCTTTTTGTATATGGGGTAGATGATACCAATATTCCAATCACAAGGCATCGATTCGCTATCCCATATCTCAGATATCAGTCGATGAATTTCGTTCTCTAGATTTGCGCCTCCGTTTTTTATCAGTTCGGCTGTTATTCCGTCCGTGCCAAGCGACTTATTGTTCTTGAGGCGACGGATAGCCTTTCGTGTTTCTTCAATGCTAGGTGGCTGAAGCATGATTTCATCTGCTGGTGGAGCCTCCAGCTGCTCGTTAAACTGATCATTTAGTAATTCATCGAAGTACTGAGCCCACCGCGAGAGGACCTCTGGCTGGTTGCTGACCAGATCTCCATCCTTACTGTGACAGCAGGTCACCTTCGGAGTAAAGGTGCTTCGGTGGCTTGCTATCGCTTGGTAAAACTATCTTGTGGGTCCGTAACGCACTCTGGTTTCCTCGAGTTTTTGCATTTTAGCGTCCTCCCACAGTTGCTTTTTCCGCTTGAAAACTAATTTCTCTTCACGTCTAAACCGGTGATATTCTTCTGCGCATGCCCGTGTTCTTTGTTTCTGCTGCATTGCTCGGTATGCGCAGTTTTGCGTTCATTCACAAGTCTACACTCCTCGTCGTACCAGCCAGATCTGGTGTTGCCACGACGTTCTCCTAAAATGTTTTTGGCACAGTTCGTGATCGTTGTTTTTAGAGCATCCCATCTCCCGCTCGTATCTGATTCTCCTTTTTGCAGTAGTAGAGATTCATCTATGGCTCCCTGGTAGGAGAGTTGGACTCGACTGTCCTTAAGAGAGTCCGTTTTGTATCGTGTCTGCGTGTTGTTTCTACCCACGTTGGCTCGTGGGCAGGCGATCCTGCATCTTATCATTTAGCCAACCAGGTAATGATCAGAATCGATGTTGGCCCCTCTATAAGTTCTGACGTTTAACAGACTCGATTGGTAGCGGCGATTTATCAACACGTGGTCGATCTGGTTGGAAGTGGCTCCATCCGGGGATAAACGTGATTTTGTGGATGTCCCGTCGCGCAAACTTGGTACTTCCGATGACCAGATTGCTCGCTGCTGCGAACTGGACCAATCTACTACCGTTTTCATCACTGTGCTCGTGTACACTGTGGGTTCCGATGTACTGGCGGTACATCGACTCCCTACCGACTTTTACATTGAAGTCCCCCAGGATGATTTTGAGGTCATACCTGGGGCAACTTTCATAGAGTTTCGCGAGGCGGCCGTAAAACAGGTCCTTCTTCTCTTCATCTTTGTCTTCGGTAGGGGCATGAACGTTAATGAGGCTTATATTATAAAATTTGCCTCGCATGCGCAGGTAGCATAGCCTATCGTTTATAGCCTTGAAATCAATGACTGCGGACTTCGCGCGTTGACCTACGGCGAAGCCCGTGCCGAGCATGTGGTGGCGGTCGTGGCAGCTGTAGTAGTTGTCGTAGCTACTGCCACGCCTATTCTGCACATCACTACCTAGCCAGCGTATCTCTTGTAGTGCGACGATGTCCATGTTTAGCTTGGCTAGTTCTTCGTCCAATTGTTTCAAGGCTCCGGTTCTATACATTGTGCGTACGTTCCATGAGCCCATTTTAATCGTTGTCCGGGGGCGTTGCATAGGTCCGTTACCGTTGAATCCGTTCCGTATATTCGTTCGTCTTTCTGTAGTCGGAGGTACTGGGGCCGGGTGACTGGCCCTGCGACCCAGTGGCTGCCAAAGCTGCTTTGGTTGCGCCTGGTTGCCCCCCAGGCGTTCAAGCAGCCCGGCAACCCGGACTGCTCACCGCCCTTCTACCTTAGGCATGCAACCCCATCCTCCAAAGGGGGTGGGATTGGACCCGGATAAGCGGGGCTACATGTACACGGTCTGTATGGCTTGGACATACCAGAATAGGAGTTGGGTAGGAGAATCTATATAGCCTTCAGGAGGCGTCGGATCCTACCCCATTCACAGACCAAAGTGCTCCTCCACCCGACTTCTTTTCTGAATGCAGACAATCGCGGTCGTCGCGAAATACGCTATAAATATTTCCAAATACTTCTTCACTTTTGACACTCGCATCCCAGCTTCTATGGAGTAAGAAGAACTTTGCACATTGTTATGAATTTCAGGAATCTTAGTGGCACTTTTCATACGAGTTTTTGGCGATACGAAAATGTTGGCAGTAAATAAGAATTTCAGTGCCTGTGTCGTTTGGCTCTGTATTGCAAAATAAAGCCATGTATTGGGCTGTAATCTGTTCACATCGTCTTAGACAATGGTTAACATTCTGCAATTGATGTCAGTTAAACAAAGAGTTTTGTACCGCACCATGAAATTCGTCCATAAGCTTCTTAAAGGTCATCTACCTGGATATTTGAGCGAGAGAGTGGAACGAGGCTGTGATATCCATCTTCACTTTACCCGGAGAGCTAACGAACCGAGAATTCTTTGTTCTATAAAGGTGTTCAGTACTATAATAAACTACCAATCATAATTGTCAGTGCGAGTACACTACCTGAGTTCAAAAGATTGTGTGCGGCATATGTTAGAAGTAGTTTGGTTCAGGATAGAGTACGTTAGTTAGTTGGATAGAAAGTATCATATGTGTACACAGCATTCGTCAATCATAGATGATGATGATAATTAAGAAACAAACTTAATGAAATTTTTACCTTGGTTGTTTTCTTATTGTCAGAGGCTGCACAGAATTGAGACACGCGCGCGTCAAATGCACTTGTTTGTCACTCACCTTGTAAGGATTTGTTTTGAGTTGATCTCTACAGGCGAGCAACCTATCATCCTTACGAAGACTTTGTAGTGTGATTCTCATATCACCCATTCATAATATGTTATTTTGATTTTATAATAAATTAATGATATTTTTTTGTTTTATACTATGTATCTTAAAGACAATCCGCCTCATCTTAATCCTGTGCAGGGTTATGAGGTGGGCCATAAACATCATCAATTCAGCAACATTTTACCTTTTTTTAATGATTATTTTACCAATGAAAATGAAGCCATCTTCTTTTCGGCGCAACGGCGCAACCGTGTTGACCAACTGCCCCATGAAGGGTATACAACGTTGAGTTGAGCGGGTTATAGCCGGCTATCTGCAAATAATAGCCGGAAGCGACAACTCCCCGCGATAGCATGCTGCAGCGTCTTCGCGGGCTATTTCAGCGGTGAGCGCGCGAGAGCCCCAGGGCCTTGAGTTACTTTTCCCCGCGGTGTATTTGTTTCTTTCACTCCGACGCTTGGCTGTGACGTCACAGTCCATGCGCCGAATAAATACGCTGAACGAAAATTATTTCCTTTTTTACAATTTATTTACCGATTTTTTGGTTGCTTACAGTTGAATTACGCGATCTTCGGCATCCAATGGTAAATTTGAAACGAAAAAAAGAAAACAATTGAATACATAAATGTTTATCTGTAAAAATCGTCATTGAGTTGATATTCTAAGTTAACGCCAGCAGAGTTGTTATTGATTATTTACGATATCAACTAAACACAGTTGATACACGAAATCATCTGTGGTATCGGATATTCACGATTTGCAAATGCAGTGTTAGCAAATTGGTGCTTTAAAAGTTATAAAGCTTAGGTTTGGGGTATGATCCTTATTACTATGATAGTAAATATAACAAATAGCTTACCATATGATCTGCCCGTCAATCCGCTATGATGATGTTGAGGATCATCAAGTGGTGCTGTTGAAAGTACCAGACATTAGGTCATTCGCAAAATTTCAAACGCGCATCGATGACGAAATTATCTAGAATGTTTCGAAAATATTAGTTACCAAATAAAGTTTTACCCAATTCAATTAGTCTTATAGCATTTAATTTAAAGAAAAGAATAACATTTCAATAAATATCAATGCAATGCCTTTCCGATACTATCACGGAACATTGATATTCCAACCATCTCAGCTAAATTGTTTGTGGCAAGTCTAATTGGTTTATTAAGTTTATAATATTTGATAAAGTTAATATCAATTAAAATAAAACAATATGCTCCTTATTAGGAAAACACTGTAGGTTCTAAGTGGTTGGATCATATAATCAAGGTCGTATGTGGTGGTTGCAAAGTTATTATGAATTATAGTGGGTTAAGACAGTCATCCGTTTCTTAATCGTATTTTAAACAAGCGATAAAATTATAGCTTACCCATAGATCTCCTCGTCAGGTTCGTTTACTATACTTATCGTATCCTTCGAATCGTATGTGGTTTTGTCTAATAGGTCAAACATTCCAGGTACATCGTACATGAGTTGATGTCATACACGGTGGATGATCTAAAATTGAACGAAGAATAGCTTAGTTATGTTCCAAGAAGCGTAGCACTGCTTATTTAAGATGATATCAAAATATGAAGTTGTTGCACGCAGCACATTCGAAAACATTCAGTTGAACTGGAAGAACACAATAGACATAACAATAGCAACATTATGACAACGAACAAACTTTCGCTTTACGCTCACCTGTATATTTCCGGAAGGTTCCGTTGTTAAATATCTAACGCTACGAGATTTATCGTGCGTATGTGTTGAACCGCTGGATGTACCAACGCAAAACGCTAGTAATTTAAGAGATTTTGTACCGGCCATGAAGCTAGAAACACAGAAGACAATTGCAACGATGTAATGTTAGTGTATTTCAGTTAAGAAGACTTTCACTTCAAAGCTTACCTGATTGTTTCCAATGTTTCCTCTGCTAATCTGCTAACTAACAGGTCGATGCGCGTGTCGATCTGACACGAAACACACGACTTGGCTTCTTCGCAAAACGGTAGCTTGTACATGTTAGCTGGACGCTGTGCTTTGATGTAATCAAAAGGGAAAAACCTCACCTTATACGCATATAAAATTCACGATGCTGTACGAACAGAAAAGAGTTTTTAAAAAAAGGTAACCTACTTCAAATGAAACACAACACTTCACAGCTTACTTCATTGTTTACGTTTTCACTGCTAAGGTTTCATTGCAAGGAAACGCAGGCGCGCGTCGACCTGATGCAGTATCGTCCGACGGTAGAATGACGTCGCGAACTGGTCAGAATCGTATGTTGATCGGTTGAATGTTGATTGATGCAGCGAAATATTAACCTATAACAGCTGAAATGTATAAATAATATGTAATTATCAGCGAAAAACTTTAGCGAACTTACCGTGCTGCTTTGTTTACTTCGATGTGTCAAAATCACTCTGCGTGTGAAATGCGCCGTACGAACGGGAAAAAACATCCACACGCACATTGTCGCGCTCGTACGATCGCACAAAAAGGCGCTCCTTTGCTATCGCGGCATCTGCGGCGGGCTATGGTGCCTATCGCGAACGCAAGACTTCAGTCCATACCCAATCTGCAAGGTCTGGCTTAAAAGACCGATTGACTCAATTTACAATACAGGGTTGAGGAGTTTGAATGGTTTTTACTGCACTTGGCTTCTGCTTGTGTCCGTGTAGTTACATACTGTCAAGCGGGATTTAAGTGCATTTCGTGTAAATTTCAATCTGGTTTAGGAGGTTCTTATTTTTCTTCCTTGCATTGTATTTCTGTCAAAGCGAAACAGGCACGATGAGAATCGTAAATATTTGGTTGTTTATTTCATGCAGCTGACTATCGTAGCATCACAGATCAGTGTATTTTAAAGCATCCAATCGATACAATGAGCGAAGAGGGTGAAAAAATTAATTACAGTGAAGAAAACAACAACTTGCAAGAAGGTTCGGCAACAGCAGACGACACAGCTGAGGCAGAGGTAATGTTCGTATCATCGTTCGGAAGATTAACTCAACGCAGTGATCCCGCTTTCATCTTCAGCCATAATTGTTTGTATAACAATCAGTGTTTTTTTTTGTTTAACATCAAGGGAATCTTCGAAAGATCGAAAGAAGAGGTTTGAGCCAGTGGTTGGGGCATGGCTCATTGAAGAGTATTGACGCCCAAAGCCGCCTGGCTCTCGCAAAGCTCTTGCGCTAGAAAGCTCCTGTCTGAACGCATCAGCTGGCACCTACAGGACAACCTACCTCCGGTTAGCGGCCCGACGTCGAGGCCTCCGAGACGGCCGCTTCCTTCGCCGCCGTCAGAGGACTGCGGCTAGTCTCGTCGACTGTCACCTCCCGTACAGCGTCACAGCTCCTACTTCTGGAACGGCTGGTGGTGCAGCAGCCCGCCTCCTTGTTCCTCGGTTGCCTGCTGCTTCGGCTACGGTCCTCGGGATCGGCGCGAGGCTGTGTGCTGTGCAATGGTGCTGTGTTCACAACAACTCAACAACAACACACTCCGTCAACTCCTTCCGTCGTGAGGACGATTTGCCCAACAATGCGCAAAATCCACCCCAGCAGGAGGATGTTTCGAACGGACTCAACCAACTGTGTCATGCGCAGGGGAATCAAATGAAACACTTGATGTGGAACATCTTGATACAAAAGATTTGCATGAGCTGATAATTGGTGTTATCGCGTTCTTAGCGGAGGATATATCGAACGATGTCGATGCGTGACTGCCGATATGAATGTTGAATAATTTGTCCACCTCGATTGCTCGAAATGTAACAATTGTGTTTCTTGTTTTACTAGATTGAAAATAAATAAAAAATCCGCAAAATATTTTCTCAAAGCGGCTATTGGAAAGTATTGGAATTAGCCTCATTTTGTCATCATCATTTTTATGCGAAGAATCATTAAACACCGTTCTTACGGTTTAAAACGATACATTTGTTATTTTGTAGTTGTGTGAGTGTTTAGAATATGTATTTAAAAAAGACATAACCGGAAAAAAATTGTAATAAAATGTTCTACGTATTGCACTTGCTCCATTTATATATGGCAACTGACTAAAAAGAATTGTCCAATCGAATGGTCTAGTGGTTAGGAGCGCTGAACACGAAATATGCAGTTGATGGTTTGATACACATGCAGGTATGTAATAAAAATCTACTAATACATATATGAAAATCTACATGCTTTCAGAAAAGGAAACTCTACAACAACACGTAGCAACCAGAGCAATGACGAAGGACAGAGACGTGGGTGTTCGAAAAAAGGAGGGACAATTTTTTATTTCGAATTTTCGAAATCCCCACGTTTTGACATATGCGGTCTTTTAACCGTGTTATTTAGACGTCTTTTAACGGTCTTTTAATCTATTAAAAGACCACTAAAAGACGTCTTTTAAAGTGACGTTTGCAGCTTGGGTATCGATCGGTATCACCCCAAGCTGCAAACGTCACTTTAAAAGACGTCTTTTAGTGGTCTTTTAATCGATTAAAAGACCATTAAAAGACGTCTAAATAACACGGTTAAAAGACCGCATATGTCAAAAAGTGGGGATTTCGAAAATTCGAACGAAAAAAATTGTCCCTCCTTTTTTCGAACACCCACGTCTCTGTCCTTCGTCATTGCTTTGACTACTACGTGTTGTTGTAGAGTTTCGTTTTCTGAAAGCATGTAGATTTTCGTATATGTATTAGTAAATTTTTATTACATACCTGCATGTGTATCAAACCATCGACTGCATATTTCGTGTTCAGCTCCCCTAACCACTAGACCATTCGATTGGACAATTATGTTCATTCAGTTATCATATATAAATGGAGCAAGTGCATGCAATTCAATATGTAGAACATTTTATTACAAGTTTTTTGTTCTGAGTATGTATTTTTAAATACATATTCCAAACGCTCGCACGACTACAAAACAATAAATGTATCGTTCTAAACCGTAAGAACGGTGTTTAATAATACTTGATCTTCTGACATGATTCTTGGCATAAAAATGATAATGACGGAATGAGGCTAATTCCAATACTTTCCAACAGCCTTCCAACAGCCAGATTTTTTATTTATTTTCAATCCAGTAATACAAAAACACAATTGTTACAGTTTCTGGAGTGGATTGTTGGCCAAATTTTTCGATGCGGCCTGAGCCACGGTCTAACTATCACTGTGTATGTTTGTAGCTCTTCCGGAGAGATCCATTATGTGAATGCTGCTTTTTTTAAAACTAGTTCAAACACACAACTTGAACCTTGCCGGATGTCTTCGTCAAGCACACATTATTGTCCGTAGCGTTGACGATAGCAGCAGCACTAGCCATCGTCCTACGAGCCGCAGCAGCCATGCTGATCGGTGCCGGAATTCGCCCCCGCGGCGGAAGGAGTTGTCTATAGCAACAGTACACAGCCTCGCGCCAATCCCGAGGACCGTAGCCGAGCCGAGGAACGAGGAGGCGGGCTACTGCACCACCACCCGTTCCAGAAGTAGGGGCAGTCACGCTGCATGGGGAGGTGACATCCGATGAGACTAGCCGCAGCCCTCTGACGATAGCGGGCCGCTAACCGGCGGAAGGTCGTCCTGTAGGTGGCACCCGGCACAGATGTCGCGCAGCTGATGTGGCCAGACAGGAGCTTTCTAGCGCAAGAACTTTGCGAGAGCCCAAGCGCCTTTCGGCGTCAATGCTTTTTAATGAGCCATGCCACAACCACTGGCTCACAGCTCGCGGTAACGACCAGTGATGAAACGGGTAGCGCCCGTCAGGTGGTTTGGTCGGAAAAATCCGGCATTCGGAGTCGCGCCCGGATCTTTCGAAGATTCCCCTGATATTAAACAAAAAAAGCACAGGTTGTTATATAAGCAATTATGTCTGAAGATGAAAGCGGGATCACTGCGTTGAGTCAAACTTCCGTACAATGATCCGAACATTTCCTCTAACTCAGCTGTGTCGTCTGCTGTTGCCAAACCTTCTTACGAGTTGTTCTTTTCTTCACTGTGATGAATTTTTCACCCTTTTCGTTCATTGTATCGATGAAAAAACTCTGATCTATGATGCTACGATAGTCGGCTGCACGGAATAAACAATCAAATATTTACGATTCGTATCGTGCCTGTTTTGCTGTGACAGAAATACAATGCAAGGAAGAAAAATAAGAACCTTCAAAACCAGATTGAAAATCGCACGAAATGCACTTTAATCCCGCTTGACAGTATGTAACTACACGGACACAAGCAGAAACCAAGCGCAGTAAAAACCATTCAAACTCCTCAACTCTGCATCGTAAATTGAGGCATTCGGTCTTTTAAGCCAAACCTTGCAGATTGGGACTTTATCTATCGGTAATAATTTCTACTCGAATTAGCTACCGCGAACGCTCTTCCCATATCGATAGATCAAACCCAACGAACGGCGCCCAGCGAACGGCGGTACACTGAATATCGAGCAGTTTTTTGGCTTTTTCTTTCGGACCCCCCGATTTCCGCTTAACGGGGGGTCGGATTACAGGCTCACAACGTTGAGTCAGAGGTGACACGCACACCAAGCGCGCCAGAAAAAGAGAGCAAAAACATAGTTGCTCTCGTATTCCGCTCTCTACTATATCCAGCCCCAATCTTTCTCCCAGCTCGTCTTCAGTTCTCACCAATGCGTCTTTTTCTACTATTTTGTCGTCATGTTGTCTCGATAGGATAAGTCAGTGCAATAATCACTCTGGGCTATTTGTCAGTTGGCGATGCCCGAGGTTTAACATCCAATATTATGGACATCGTTTTCCATGACATTCCATTCTCTCTCCCATCACGGCGCACTACTTTGCTCCGCTCCCGCGTATTGTTTTGATTGCGGAATGAAATTGCATGAAGCTAATGGAATGAAATTGCATACATGAAACTAATTAATTTCTTTATTTGTCGTTTAACTTCTTCTTCTACTTTGTTTTTCGTACTTTTTGCTATAGAATTGAATAAATGAAAGAACAACATTGAAATAATGATTAAAAATGATGAATTGCTACAGGCTGCAATACGGTAGTAACGCGTCTTCACATTAACGCAACTACCGCAATAATGCCGTTAATCGCTCTATGCACGTGTGCGCATGAGTAAAGGTCCATCGGATTTCGGTTCATGGAAATGAGCCAGAGCCTTTGTGTTAATTTTCGCCATTCACATTATTGAAACAAACAGAACCGTGCAGCGATTGCTACTAATTTCAAACTTGATATTTGAAATCGAATTTAAATCTGGAGACCTCTACATTGCTCAACAATCGCGAACAAAACGAGCAATATTATCCACGAAACATCGGGTTTTTCGTTGTATTACTTATTTCTAGCCTTCCCAAATGTAATTCAGTTATGAAACTCCGTTTTAATTGTTATTAAAATCAAATCGTTATCTCTTTCCAACATCCCTCCAGATATCGCAAATACTCGGATATCTGGAGGGATGTTGGAAAGAGCAAAGGAAAAGCTGTAGACGTCAAACATCTGTACAGATTAATATGTAACGTCTATAGCCAGCTTAATAAAGTTTGAAAAAGAATGATCAAACAGGGCGGCCAGATACGGGGGAACTAGTGAAAAAGCGCCGGTCGTAAAGCGTTACGACACCGTGAATTGTGCGGACGTCAAATAGTTAATGGAAAAGCGGCGGAAGAAGTATGTGGCAAACTTAACTCATCATTCCCTGCAGTAGAAAAAAAAACAAAGTACTGGTGGAAAATAGAAATTGTCTGTGACTGGCCGTGTTCCAACAACAGCTTAATGTTAAATACGTCTAGCACACAACTTACCTTGTTTGAATCGTTAAAAACATTAAAAGAAAATTCATATTGTGTAAAACACTAAACCGAGACAAATTATTACAGGGTTTGACAGGCCAACATACAACTGGGGCAACGTTCCTTCTAAATCGCACCTTCTTTCAAAACAATAACAAAATTGAAGTTCTAACGTCAACTGGGTTATCGATCAGCATCACGCTGTAACTTGACACGGAGGGCGTAACCGGTCAGTGTCAAAAAGGAACTTGTCAATGAAATGAGCGTTCTAGACACGGCAGAAAATCATCACGCTTCTGATGTTTCATATTGTTGTACTTTTTTCATTGGAGTTTACCGCTGTATATATTTTAAAATTCGCGCGCTTTTTTGTACGTTAAGTTTCACATACCTGGTGAATTACATTACATACATACTACATTACATACATACTTTAAACATTTGTCCGGGTTGTTCGGAACTGGGCTGACACCGGATAATCGAATTCCATGGAGAATCAGGCTTTCATACAAATGCAAACCTTCGTTTTCTTCTTCGCTATCCAACATCTCTATCTCAAGGAACTCGTTGAATTCGTTCTCACCCTCCATTGTTCAATACACAATGTAATTTCTCACTTGAATCTTCACAAGACACTTTTGCTACACTTTGCAATTCACCAGGTATGTGAAACCAGACGTACAAAAAAGCGCGCGATTTTTAAAATATATACAGCGGTAAACTCCAATGAAAAAAGTACAACAATATGAAACATCAGAAGCGTGATGATTTTCTGCCGTGTCTAGAACGCTCATTTCATTGCCAAGTTCCTTTTTGACACTGATCGGTTACGCCCTCCGTGTCAAGTTACAGCGTGATGCTGATCGATAACCCAGTTGACGTTAGAACTTCAATTTTGTTATTGTTTTGAAAGAAGGTGCGATTTAGAAGGAACGTTGCCCCAGTTGTATGTTGGCCTGTCAAACCCTGTAACGATTCAAACAATTAGAAGGTTAAAGCAAGGAGTCTCGGTCACACAAGAGGAACACGGACAAATACGTAGGTTCGACCGTTCTGGTCGGAGGTCGGTTGCAGAAGAGATCCGCCTCGTGGTTTTATTCTGACAGCTGTCACAATTCAAGATACTTACAACTAAGATACAGTTTTGGCATAAGGTAACGATACTGGAGGTGTACACAAATTATGAGAGTTTACAATTGTTAAAATAAATCGGTAGCATGTGATAAATTAAACTAAATTTAATCGTCAAAGGAACTTCGCAGGAAACAGCTAGAAAAAAACTCATCAATCATGTACAATTTCAATTACAGGTGCCGTCATGTTCATCGCGATAGAGGGCAACGAGGCACTAGAAAGGTTTGCTCAAATACCCTTTAAAAGGAATGAAACAGTAATGAGGCTGTGGCAAATATCTTGCTGTGAGGTGAACGTATTCAACAAAAGTGTATTTGAAGAAAAGTAAGTATTTTTTTTGCGTTAAGGCTGTATTTGGTCGTCGTCAATATTGGTACCAAATGTCATTTCTTGCTCAGCCAAACCATCAACATGTAACATTTTGATATCACATTTACATCGTTAAGTTGGCTGTAGACGTCACATATTAATCTGTGCAGATCTTTGACGTCTGCAGCTTTCCTTTGTTCTCTCCTCGTCCTCGTCTGTCATCAACATCCCTCCAGATATCCCGAATATCTCGAGGGATGTTGGAAGGAGCAAAGGAAAAGCTGTAGACGTCAAACATCTGTACAGATTAATATGTAACGTCTACAGCAAGCTTTAGTGCTCTAAATTTAATCGCCATCTACAAGTTATGCGACTAACGACAAAGACGAAAAACTAGTTCATGAATACATACGTCACGTAACATACATTATTTTTTTAGTACGGTTAGGGGAGGTTTTTGTTTTGAAAAGTTTTTTTTTTCATTTAATTTATTTTATACTTTCACGTATTACATGAACAAATAAAACTGGCTTTATTCTGTTTATAATTAAAATAAGCTGATCCTACGAACTTCGCCTCGTCCAATATTAGTAATACGCTAATATTGAAATAACAAAGCATTGGAACTCAAAGTTCATTATGTTCGGTGATGTCGACACATATCATTAACTTCTTCTTCTTCTTGGCGTAACGACCTCTAGGTCATGGCTGCCCGTTAAGGGCTTACGAGACTTGTTTCCCTGTTGTACGTGGATAGTCAGTCCTCTCGTACAGGGGAGGGTCCGGTCTCGGTTGGGATTCGAACCCACGCCGTCGAGGTGGTGAGCCCCGGCGCTCATGGGCCGATTTTCTAACCGGCGCTACCGCTCGGCTGTCGCGGACCCCCCCATATCATTAACAGATCCATCTTTAAAACACGGCATATCAGGCATATCCAAAGAATGTTATAAAATTCTGCTAAACGATTCTTGACTTCGTCTTCACTTACAACACGATCAAACAATTTGTATGAGTGCAATGGTCCAATGTCATCATTTTTAAAAAGTTTAAAAAAAAAGTTGTTATGCATTCACCTTCCCGGATGTCGCTAAATATGAATCGGACAGAGTGGTCTCCTTCAGCAGATCTCCCGGGAGCGCGCTGTGTGACATTGAGAGATCGAATGTTGTGTTCTCTCGCAGCAGTGCAGTAGAACGAGAGCACTTCTTCAGCATAGCAAACGTTAACACAGAATGCAGTCCTACTCTTACTCCTTGATAATTGGTACTCGGACATCGCGATCCTGTTCACAGCAAAGTAAAACGAGTTGCGCCAGATCCTGCAGTAACAAGCAGTGGATTTCTACTCCTTCCTTAAATTTGATAATGAATTATAACACTCCGACTCAATTAACTTAATGAAAATTTTCATATAAAAGGATCAATCCTGTTTTCTCTGTTCATGTAATACGTTTACGTATCAAATAAATTTAATGAAAAAATAAATTTTCAAATCAAAAGTTTTTCCCTAATAAAAAATATTTTAAATGACACATGCATTTATCCCGGCTGACAGAAATTCAAATTTTTTGCTGCTGTCATGTACTTCCAGCAAGAGTCCCAGCAACCTCCCAGCAAGTCAAAATCCCAGTCTCCCGAACACGTGCTTTTTCGATAAGCTTGTCGGCCGGGTTTTATTAAAAGCTCGGCGGCCGAAAAATCCGGCGTAGGCGGCCGAAAAAGGTGTCGGTTTTCAAGCGCTTCGGCGTGTCCCTTTAAAAAAGTTCTTGTAAGAAGCCAAAAAGTTGATTCTTTTGGCAACGTTGCCACTTTTACGTGTGGGTTGCTCGCCCTGTGTGTTTGCCTCGCGTATTATTTCTCCGATACACGTATTTTTGCTTCTCTTCCAACAGTCTTGACTCTGCATTGCTAGGGAATAGACGTGCTCTCCGTTCACTCGCGAATCATGCGTCGTGGTTATGGTGCGCTGTTGGATCCAACGCTCGACTCAAGTCTCGATGTTCCGTTCAATGCCATGCCTGGGATCTGAAAGTAAATAGTCGGTAATGTCTGGGCTATTCCTTGCCACGAAAACGGACACGTTATACATCAAATATTAATCGATGCTATGTGATGTGCCGTTCGCTTCGTGAACGCATTGCGAATGAAGAACGTTCATTCTTTAATGTGTTTTGACCACTATGAATTGAGGACATTTTCCACAAAATAGGGGTTTTTTTGACCGACATATTTTTATTTGAAAAATCGTTTGCGCATCATCTCGTAACTTTCTGATGCCGATGGCTCATCAGGGACCTTATGAAGATGATTTAAGGTCCTTACACACGAACGGTAGCTGGAACGATCTTGCGGTCTTCCACAAAATGTTAGTTCGGAACAATACGAAAGTTTTTACTCGTACAGGACGGCTCTAATCCCGTTCTTTCCACCTTGAATCCGCTCAAAAGTTAAAATGTATAACTAACTAAAATTAAAATATCCGAGCATGTTATATATTATGGATTTATGGTTCATCGATCTGCAACAGAATTACAACTAGCAAAAAGATAACAAATTAGAGCAAAACCTAAATGATGGACATCCAGAGGTGCATGAAGCATAGAAAATAACATACGCTTATGGACGCGGTGCGTGGGGACGCAGCGTGTGTGAGTGGGGCGCGGTGCAAGTTCTACGCGTTGAAACGCACACGCTCTCAGCTCGCCGTGCACCGCACACACTCTCATCGCGTGTTCTCTACCCACGTACGAGTGGAAGCAAGAGCGAATGCGAGATTAGAGCGAGAGATCCGAGCCAGTGGCCGAAAATTTTAGGCTGGGATTTGACGGATCGCCCATGTATTGCCGCACACATTTGCATTGGTTTGCTTGGTGGTGTGGGTGAGACTAGCTCGCGTGTAGGTGTGGGTGTGTATGGTATATTCTATGAATGTGATATTTTCTTCTACCCGCAGAATGCTGCGGGGAAATCAAAACATTTGCTTTTTGAGAATTAAGCCATCGAATGTTTATTATTCGGATATTTGCGATCACACTGTTTTCTGACTTACCAGTGTAGAGATCCGGCCTCTGCAGTAGACTTGCCGTCCCAGAAAGATCAAATTCTTATTAGAATATGCGATCCAGCTCATGCATCATTTGACGCATTCTTAACTGTGCTTTACATTCCTGAAAGTAAAAAAAGTTAGATTGTTACTGATTTAAAGTACCTAGATTTCCATCATTTTCATAAGTTTATTAGTTTTGTCTTACCTCAACAGTATTAATGGCACAATAATAACACTTGCTGCTCAATGCACTTGCGCCTGCACTCTGAGATTGCTATGACCAGAATGCGCAAATACATGATGCTGTGGTTGCTCCAAAAAGAAACATACTCACATATCTCAAATAGGTTTCGTACGTAAGTACGTGTGTATACGGGAATAACGTAACACAGTAAGCATATTGGGGATAGTTTGGCGTTGCATGGTTGCAAAGGATAGAATATGCTTAGGAAGCATTCGCACCCTCTCTCTCCCTAAGAAAACGACCAACGCACACATTCTCAACTCTAATCATTGAGTTGAGGGGGCGAGAAGTACAGATTTTTGGATGCGGGGACCTAAAACCAGGATGAGCTGACATTTGTCGTCAACCGTGCAAGTGCGCAGGTGGATTTAAATCCTAGTCGGATAACTTTAAAATTAATAAATTTACGTGTGGAAGTAAAATATAGTTACGTTTGATCAAACACTCGATTGTGTGATTGTCGTGCATTGGTACCGTTACAAAAAGGTTCTATTACAAACATCTATCATGTGAATTGTTGTTTGTATTGACCTTGAACAGTGGAAAATTTTTAGAAACAACATACTTTTGATATACATTGCACAGCGCGTTTGTTATAGGCGAGTGTATCATTCATTGAAAATGGTACTTTTGGTGTACTGTAACTTGATTGACAAAAATGATTAATCAGTTAAATTACCAACTTTTTTATTTTTCAACCGATTTTTACAAACGACATTTCAAACGATAGGTTTCTTCAAGACAAACAACTTGATGCATGAAACATCTTTGTATCGCTTGTTGTTTTCGAGAAATTGCTCAACAAAGTTGCATAACCGGTCAAAAACATGGATCTTTGATGCGTCATAACTCCGTCAGTTGTAAGACGATTGGGATGATATGAACTGTATTTCAAAGATCTTTAGTAGTACTATACTTTGCTTTAAAGTTACTTTTGCCTACTACTGATTTTTGAAGAGATATTTTAGTTTTATTTCATGCATTTATTGAACATTGCAAACAGTTTCTGTTTGTGTTCCATCCAACAGTTCGCCATCCAACAGAATGGCAAGGCGAAAAAGAAACGAAACAAGTATCCCTAGAATCACTGCGCCTTGTAAAACGCCGCTGGGTAAAAACTGGATTCTCGCCAGTATAGTCAGATTATATCCAGCTCGAGCCGAAGATAAAAACCGAAGTTGCCACGACAAAAACGAAAAATGGAGGCCCCTTTCGGGGCCCTCCCTCTTATTTTCTTCTATTCCTTCTACACATTCTCATGTCTCGAGCTGTTACGCGGAATTGAACCGCGTTGTTTCCGCAAGACCGTCGCTCTTTGTTGAGAACGGTGTGCTAAAGGCCCAATATATATCTACTGCGTAGTCGTTTGTATGGACTGTATGGGAATGCATCGTTCGCGCTCAACCCGCTCTAGCCATTTAAACCTCTCGCGGAGCGAATTCGTATGGCCAACGCGTTTCGGTTTTTGCTCTTCATATAGTGGTCGGCTCGCGCTGGATATTCAATCGCTCGTGCTGGGTTTTCGATTGCTCGCGCTGGGTTTTCGATCGCTCGCGCTGGGTCTTCGAAGACCCGATCGCGCAGGGCATTTAAACTTCGTATCGTATTGCAATGCGCATGCGCACTTTGATGACTTCACACATGAGGGTTCGGCTAGCCAATCACAAACCTCGATTTTTCAGTTCGGATCGGTTGCCGCGGCACCAGATGGGCGCGATTTCTGGCGGTGGCGTGACGGGGGAATTTCTGCGTTGGTGTAAATTTCTGCGTTGGTGTGTTGAGACAAGGCTATCACCATCTCGCTCTTGCCCATTGATTTCCTACCTCGACCCGAAGCTTGTGGCGCTTGGGATCGTTCATGGTGCGTTCATCGTTTTACCCCGCACCAACCGTGTTCACCTTCTGCTCCAACCCTGATCCACATGTTCGCCTTCGGAATCGTTCATCATACTCTCCCCGCACCGCCGGTGAAGCGAACTCCTGGCTTCCGACCCCCTCTGACCCACATTTGAGCGAATTTGGGAGCGGAAAATGAATTTTGCGCTACCAGGGTTTCGCTATGGAAAATGACCGCTACTTTTCTGTAGGGTTCCCTACTATCATTTAGAATGAACTCAGGCTTGTCCCCGTGGATCGGAGCGAGACGCAGCGACTGACTAATGCTCTATCGCATTCGCGCTGCAGGGCTGAGAATTTTCAACCCGCCCGCGAGCGTAACTTGTATGAAGAGTGAGCGAAACTTGTATGAAGCCTGAGCACGCGTGGATACAAACAAGTGCGAAGCCCTCGAAGAACGCAATTCGCTCCATACAATTACACGCTCTCCACCGTACGGCAGTGCAGAGAGTGTACGCGAAGAGTAGTAGTAGTAAATATGGTTTTGAGAGGCTTTGAGCCGGGTGGCCTCTTTCACCTCTAATGTGTACGCGAAGACCCCGCGAGAGCCTTAAATGGCCTGCTGTTGGATGAGCACACCCCAACCAGCCTGGGATGGGTTCCATTTGAAAATTGAGCATGCCAAAGAAAACTCCATACAAAAAAAACCAGCTCTCTCGGACTTAGCCGATTTTTGCGATGCCACTCTCGATGATTGCCGTCCGCAGATGCCGCGAACGTGGCGAAGATCCGTCGCTCGCGGACTTAGCCACATTTTTCGATCCCGTTCTCGAATTTTTCGATGGAGAGATCTTATTTGGGTGATCGAACGCGCGCACCCTGCATCGCGCTCGCTCCCGTACAAGGGGAAGCACAGCGAGCTCAACATTTTTCCATTGTGGCACATCGCGTTGTGCGTTTGTCTCAGTCACTGCGTGCATCCGTCGCTGCGTGCTCCGTCGCTTCAAGCATGAGCTTGCATTTCTCCATTAGAACGATGGAGACGTGAATATTTTTTACTCCTTCGCTGCGTTCATCACATGCGTAGAGCGATTTTGCCAGATCGACGTAAACTAAGCAACACGGTAAGGTCGCTAAAGTTTTTCGGCGATAATTACATATAATTTTTACATTTCATCTATTGCAGGGTAGTATATCTAGTATTCAATGAACTATCAACTATTCAACCTACGATCCTAGCTAGTTGGAGACATCTTTTTACGCAGAATGATAAGTTCCGGAGCAACGCACCTGACCGATAGAAGCTGAGCAAAAAACTTCCTCAACTAGCAGGTAAGCGCTGCCGTGAAGTGTGTATGTTTCATACGAAATAGTTTATTGTATAGTGTGTATGCTGTTCTTGATGGATCATCGATGTAAACTTAGTTTTCGGTGTTATTGGATTCACAAGAAATCGAGAAATAAAAAGGTGTAAACGCAACAACAAATTTCGTCCAGTGTATTCATTCGCGCAAGGGCTGTGACGTCACAGCCGCGCGTAGAAGCGAAAGAAAAAATCTCTCGGAAGTAACTTTCGGGTCTGGGCTCTCGCGCGCTCACCTCTCAAAAATTGCACGGATGCAGCTGCTATTGTCACAACTATCCGTTGAACGGAGAACCCTCGGTTTTTGAACGGATATCAACTCATCGCGAGGTTAAAGCACGCAAAAGGTTATTTGGGACGTTTTGGTACGCTAGCGATCGCTAACGATGCATGCAAACGCATGTAGCTAGATATATGTTGTACATTTAGCGCGCCATTCTCAAGTAAGAGCGACTGTCTAGTGGTTAGCGTGCACAGACCGGAGTTGAAAGTGGCAGTGGCTCGGGTTCGAATCCCGCTGTGTGCTGTGCAAGAGAAATGGGAGAGAAGGCGAAAGAGAGGGCCCAACAAAAGGGGCCCTCTCCCGTTTTTCTTTTTTGCAGCTTCGAATGAACGCAGCTGCTTTAATAGGAAAAGCAGCCGAATACTCCACAGAAAAGTAGCGGTCAATAAAAATTCATGTATGTTAAATGACATAAATATGTATTTATGTCGTTATTCGCATAGCATCGTAGATGGCGATCGAATTGAGAGCAATCTCGATGTAATGCGAATAACGACAAAGACGAAAAACTGATACATAAATACATTTGTCATTTAACATACATTTGAGGGTATTATGATTGGGAGCGCGGAAACGATAAACTTCTCGACGCTGGCCCATACAAAAGGTAAACAACACTTTGAAAAAAGCGAAAAAATGGCTGGGCGTCTCGACGATCCAAAACGACGCCACCTGCGTGTCGAGACGATGCGCGGATACGAAACGACGCGCGTCGTTATCGTCGAGCAGTTTCAAGCACCTCCTGGTCGATGGATCTCTATAGACCGTATGTGTCCGAAGCATATGTGGGTTCTATGGATCTTGGTATTTACCAAGAACATGATAATTCAGGATGCGCTTTTCATATCAACGTTGTGTTTAGACAAGTCACTTTGATTTATTTAGCCATTTAGCCATAGTATAAAACACACCAATAACTCGATCGTTTTGAAAATTGATTAAAAATCAAAGTGCTCGAAACTTGTAAAAAACTATATATTTATATACCTTGAAATACTTGTATAAATACCCAGGTTGCTATTCGAGCAAATATGCGGAAACTTTCGAGCAATAACGCGGAACTGGATCATAATACCCTCAATTATTTTATAGTTTTTAGTACGTTAACACGTTGGCTGCCATGTCACCCAAAAGTGGGTGACAGCAAAACTCAGTTCTAAAAAGTTTTTGCCCTATAAATAAATGAAAATGCAACATAAAAATTATAGTTATATTTTTTATCAATTCTTTGGGAAGCTAAGTTTTTGTTTAGCCTTCAAAAGTCGTTGGTTTCATAAATGTAATAAACAAATTATATTAAAAAAGATTGTACTAAAAAGGTGTGCTAAAAACGCTTGGCAGTCAACGTGTTAAGGGAAAAACTTTTGTTTTGAAAATTTATTTTTTCATTTAATTTATTTTTGCTTTGAAGTCATCAACTTGCCACAGATGTTTAGTATTTTTACTTTTTTATAAGCACGAAATATAAACGAAACAACTAAGCATATTTACTTTAGACAAAAATTACCTAACAGCTTTTTGCCTTACAAAGCATTGATTGCTATAGCAACCAGCTTGATTTGGAAAGTGTAAAGATGATGAATATGAAATACGTTGATATCGGAAATCTTCTGCATTGAAGATCCTTTCCTGGCCATTTTGGGCCAAAAAAGAAGTAAATATGTTATCAATCACGGTTGAACTGATTAAATCGTTCACATTTTATGTCATAAAACCCCAAACAACCACAAAAAAATTCAAGCAAAAGCATAATACAATTCAAACCATGGTTCAAATATTCTGCTGTGTACTCACTTTTTTGGTTCGTGTTTAGGGTACGATGGCACAATTTTGACCATATCCCGGGAACCCAAACTCGTATCGCGGACAAATTTCACCCTTCACATCTATAACCATTTATCTGTGTAGTTCATACATTTTACATAGAAGTTTTCTTCTTTTTCTTGGCGTAACGACCTCTTGGTCATGCCTGCCCGTTAGGGGCTTACGAGACTTGTTTCCCTGTTGTACGTACGCTCATGGGCCGATTTTCTAACCGGCGCTACCGCTTGGCTGTCGCGGAGAAGTTTTCTATATTTCTATATTTTCTTCTTCCTCTTCTTAATGGCACGACATCCCCTAGTGGGACAAGGCCTCTCTCCGAAGAGAGTTTGTGTGACCGACAGACGGTATATTATAGATCGGGGGTCAGCCGTTCGTAATACCGGATACTAAGATACTTAACTACTTGAATTTTTTTGAAAAGTTACATAAAAAATTGTAAAAATTAATAAACCTTCAGTCGCTTCATGCTTCAACTGGAAACATTTTATTTTTCCGTTATTTTATTCTTTATTCGTCGGGAATATTGTTCCTAGTAATTCTTGTATGTGTCTGTTCTGTTTTCATCTATTCTAAGGATTGAGTTTTTCCATAACACTCTCTTTTACTTAGCTTTTGTTGTAACTCGGATCACATACATAGTCGAATAGAAGCGTATTAATAACCGTGTTTTTGGCGCACATTTTCTGAAGAAAAGGATGTGTAACATACTTTTATTTAATATAAGATTAAGATTTTAAGACCTTAACGAAAGGCATTGTGAAAAATGCCCACAACCGAATATTAATAACGCTCCTTTTTTGTTACAAGCGTTTTAAAAATCGCGGTATTTATTCGGGCTATCTTCACAGTCGAATCAAAGAGGGCCGCTTCCCTTCGTCGCTTATATTTATACTATCTGTATCGCGATGGCCGTTTCGCGATGGCCGGCTAATTTTCAAAATGCCCATCGGGACAATCATTCGCGCATCTTGATCGGGCGAAATTTCGCCCAACCAAGGTAAGCATTAACTGCTTAACTTGGCCTCCCTTACTCTCTAAACTCTGCCTGTCACTATCTGTTATTGTTTACTTTCTCTGGTGCTACTACCGCGTGGATACCTCTAGTTTATGTTGAGTTGTCGGCCAGTGTTACTTTGTAACAGGCATAATTGCTTGAATTAAATGATTCGTGTTTCCGAATGAAACTATTCTATTTGTACATTCCACAACATTGAATTTCTACATCATTTTTGAAAAAAAAATTGAATAAATTTCTGGAAATTTCAAGTAATTAAGATTCAATGATCAAAGATACGCGTACTGAAATACAGAAAATGAAAACTCCTATCTAAAATGTTGGAGCTACACAGGTTTGGGTTATAGATGTGAAGGGTGAAATTTGTTGGTACCTCAAATTAACATACGTAATGAAATTATAAATATTATACAATATTTTAGAAAACACCCTCAAGTATCTTCACTGAAAATTTCAAATCGATCCGACGTCTAGATAAAAAGTAATTTGTCTGAAGTACAGGAAAACGGAATCTCCCATACAAAATGTATGGACTACCCGGGTAGTCCGGTTGAAGTCTACGTAGGTAACTTTGGTTGAACGGATGATGGTTAAAGAAACTTTATTTTAGGTATTTAAGAAGAAAAACTCATTCTTTCTTAGCGTGGCAGGATTGATGTGTGTTTTTATACAACATCCACTCAACGAATTCATTATAACTGAACATTTATATTGAAACGTCAACGGACGCGCAAGCGCGTGGAACGCAGAGTTGCATGATCGAAGCAACTCTGCGTCCAGGCAGGCGCGTCGGCTAGCGCGTGCCGAAAGTGACCTAGAAGATGTCAGTTTTACAGATTGTAGATAGCATTCGGAACACGACGCGTCCGCGTCCCGAATGTTATCGAACATCAGTCAAAATGGGGTCTAATTGACGTTTAACGAATTGTCATCTACCCGCGTGGGACGCGCATCGTCTAGCTAACCACCCGCCATTTTTGACGCGCGTCGCCAGCTTAAAAACATTTTATTTTAAGTATTTAAGAAGAAAAACTCATTCTTTCTTAGCGTGGCAGGTGTGATGTGTGTTTTTACAGCCGTTGCCACCTATGTTCAGCTCTAACCCACCGATAATTTAAATAGCTCGTCAACTGTTGTCTCTAAAGCAACTGGTATTGAAATAGCTCATTGACAGTTGCCTCTAACGCATCTCATTTTGTCTCTAACTCATCTGACTATGTCTCTAACGCGGGCAACCCTCTCAAGCCGAAAAATAAGGAAAAACCAAAGTAATTGTGGTTATGATACATTGTAAGACTCCAAGAACAATAAACATTATTATTTTGGTATACTTCAAAGCTATTCTTATGTATTTTTGAACAATTTTGCGTTTAATTTTTATACGTGCCTGCATACGTATCAACTATGCATTCTGGTGTTCAACCCGGTGGCATAAACGCACTATCTTAACTGTCAAGTGACATACATTAATCCAAGCAAGTACGTTTATGCCGCCAAGTTGAACACCGCAATGCAGGCTTCTTAGTTGATACGTATGCAGGCACGTATAAAAATTAAACGCAAAATTATTTAAAAATACATAAAAATAGCTTTAAAGTATACCAAAATAATAATGTTTATTGTTCTTGGAGTCTTACAATGTATCATAACCACAATTACTTTGGTTTTTTCTTATTTTTATCCTTGCCTGCGTTAGAGGCATAGTCAGATGAGTTAGAGACAAAATGAGATGCGTTAGAGACAACTGTCAGTGAGCTATTTCAATACCAGTTGCTTTAGAGAAAACAGTTGATGAGCTATTTCAAAATAACGTGCGTTAGAGACAAAATCACCCGCTTTCGAGGCAAAGTTGGCTGGCAACGGCTGTATACAACATCCACTCAACGAACTAATTATAACTGAACATTTATATTGAAACGTCAACGGACGCGCTAGCGCGTGGAACGCAGAGTTGCTTGCTCGAAGCAACTCTGCGTCCAGGCAGGCGCGTCGGCTAGCGCGTGCCGAAAGTGACCTAGAAGATGTCAGTTTGACAGATTGTAGATAACATTCGGGACACGGACGCGTCGGACGCGCACCGTCTATAATCGGCCTAACAGTTTCTAACAAACTTTATTGTATTTCAGAGTTGGAGATGAAATTCGAGCTTATCAGGAGAAAATTGTACTATGGACACGTCGAGGGTGGTCAGGTGGCGAAACGGAAAATGAATCCCCTTGGAGTTTTTCCGGGGCATTTCTTTATTCACTTACAGTTATTACCACCATAGGTAAGACATATGACACTCAAACACTATACACTGGGCCCAAAGTTAATCCGGACGCTCAAATAATGAGCATGCGTCCGACTTTGTGGTCGATTTTAGAGTACTTAGAATTGATAACAATGATTTTTGTTCATTGCATCTTCTTGGTGCACCTTCCTACGAAGTACGTGCAAAAAGAACGGTGAAAAAAATCGTACCCAAGCGGCGCTATAAACAATAGAGTGGAAAAAGTCAGAATTTTGACGGCCAATCGCAAAGTCGGACAGTTATATTTCATCGTAGTTTTGTTAGCTAAAGTAATGTGTAAGTTAGTTTCGACACTTGATATTTGTTATTATCGATGCATGCGACTCTTGGGCATCGTTAGAAGCTCTCGGATGATTCGATTCATTATATTATTGAAGTTTTTATTGAAATATTCGTCACACTACTTGGTTGGAACGAAACATCATCATTTTTCCATCATAACGATAGAAAAAGTTTTCAAAAACATAGGAAAGACTTACATTAGCAAACTAACAATTTCAGACATCATTAAAAAGTATAAAACTTCAAAAAGTATCGTAAAATCACCAAAGAACTGCTCTTTGCAGTACACAATTCAGGAGAGGGAAGGTAGAATGATTCGAAAAACCATTTGATGTAACCCATTTACTATTGTCCGTCTACTAATTCTCATCTACTACCCCTAATATTATGTAATTTTCCAACTCCTTTAGCCTACATGCACTTTCATATTATTAAGGAACGTTCAACAACTCGGACAGTTTTGGTTAAACCCTTTCCCTCGAACGCACCATATGTATCGCAATCCATCTGAGAAAAAAATGCGAATTTTTGTGTCAACTGTAAACAGGACTTGCACAAAATATCATGATTGTTTAACTTTAGCTATCTTTTCGACGTAGATTGATATAATTTGTTCCTAAAATCATTATCTTTATCGACATCAGTTCTAGCAACAGAATCGTAGTTTTCGATTTTTCGCCGATGTTAATGATTTCTTTCCCGGGGTTCTAGCATGCAGCCCATTCCGATGTAAATAGTTTCTAATAGTTAGAGCACTTAACAAACACTTTTAGTAAAGTTTCTTTTAGATCTATGGCAGTAGTAAATGGGTTGAATCGATTGGTTCTTCCTCTCCTTTCCCGAATTGTGTGCTGCAAAGAGCAGTTCTTTGGTTATTTTACGATACTTTTTGAAGTTTTATACTTTTTAACGATGTCTGAAATTGTTAGTTTGCTAATGTAAGTCTAATTTCATGTGTTTTGACATCTTTTTCCATTGTTATGATGAATAAATGATGATGTTTCGTTCCAACAAAGTAGTGTGACGCATGTTTCAATAAAAACTTCAATAATATAATAAATCGAATCATCCGAGAGCTTCTAACGATGCCCAAGAGTCGCATGCATCGATAATAACAAATATCAAGTGTCGAAACTAACTTACACACCACTTTAGCTAACAAAACTACGATGAAATATAACTGTCCGACTTTGCGATTGGCCGTCAAAATTCTGACTTTTTCCACTCTATTGTTTATAGCGCCGCTTGGGTACGATTTTTTTCACCGTTCTTTTTGCACGTACTTCGTAGGAAGGTGCACCAAGAAGATGCAATGAACAAAAATCATTGTTATCAATTCTAAGTACTCTAAAATCGACCACAAAGTCGGACGCATGCTCATTATTTGAGCGTCCGGATTAACTTTGGGCCCAGTGTATGTTGGAAACAGATTATTAATTAACATTTGAATGGTCATAATGTACTATGCTTCTAGGAATCAAATGCACTGTTTCACTGCAATGAAATAAAATATGAGATTTCAGCTGAAAGTCATAGTCGTTGCAATAGTTCTATGGGTATTTCATTAGGTACGGTCACACGAGACGAACCTTTGATGGCGAACCTTTCGCACACTATTACAAACGAATGCCAAAAAAAGGTTCGCCGAACCTTTTAGTATTCACACGTAACGAATCTTTAATGTAGTTTCATTGATAGTCGGTAAGAATAAATCAAAGGATGCATTGTAAACAAACGTTGGATCCAAACGGGATCTGTCAAAAAGATTCGCGGCAAAGGTTCGTGCTATCCAAGGTGTATAAATTAGAAGGTGAAGTCGTCCAGTGCAAAATGACATTTTTTAGGGGGGGTAACGGAAAAGGATTGGACTTTTGACATAACTCTTCTCAAATATGGCACCCCTTCCAAAGCGACACAAAGTCACCTTCTATATTTATACACTTTGCGTGCTATCCACCAAAATCGGCTAACTTTTTCTGCTCGAAAAAGGTTCGCGAACTCTGCTCGATTCACCAACACATTCAAAAAAAGTTTCATCGAGCGTCAAAATTCGAGCAGGGTTCGTCTCGTGTGACCGTACCTATTGCAACATTGCAGTGATCGAACCGGGGTGGTTAAACAACGAAATATTGCAATTGCAGTGAACCTTGCATCCATCTTCTAGATACGCAGCTTTAGATATTCAGGCTATGAACCAAGATAAATACACACTATATAAGGTAGCGGAATGTAGAGCATTTTGACGTCTACACCGCAAAAACTTGAAAAATAGCTTTTGACAGTATGCTGATACTCAAATTTGGCGGGAATCGCCCTTAGAAGATAAACAAACAACAACGCTCGAGAACCAAACAAACCGATTCTTCAATTGCTTTCGTTTTTTTCGCATGGAAAATGTTTTAGAAGCCGTCGGCCGTAGTGGGTCACCGATTTTTCGACGAAATGTATCGAAGTTTCACCTCACGTACCTTCTCTTCACTCGCATAGTTGTTTACATTCTATGCTGTTTATCACCATGCTGTCAAAAGCCACGGTCGCCATTTTCTAAAAAAAAACCTTCTAAAAAGTCACCTATTAGGTACGGTCACACGAGACGAACCCTGCTCGAATTTGGACGCTCGGCTAACCTTTTTTTGAATGTGTTAGTGAATCGAGCAGAGTTCACGAGCCTTTTTCGAGCAGAAAAGGTTCGCCGATTTTGGTGGATAGCACGAACCTTTGCCGCGAACCTTTTTGACAGTTCCGTTTGGTTTCCCCATTTGTTTACAATGCTTGCTTTGATTTATTCTTGCCAACTATCAATGAAACTACATCAAAGATTCGTTACGTGTGAACGCTAAAAGGTTCGGCGAACCTTTTTTTGGCATTCGTTTGTAATAGTGTGCGAAAGGTTCGCCATCAAAGGTTCGTCTCGTGTGACCGTACCTATTCAGTATTTAATCATCTTGCTATGAACAGTAAAGAACAATAGACAACCTTTTCTAAAATGTTCCTATAGAATACTGAACTCTTTATTTTCACCTTAGCGCTAAGTTCAATATTTTATCATTACAATTTTCGACGGATGTGTTTCCATGCTTATTAAAATAACTCATTTTTCAGGATATGGAAACATCGTTCCACGAACGGAATGGGGGAAGATAGCAACCATATTTTATACAATCATTGGAATGCCACTGTTTTTATTATATCTTTCCAATATTGGTAAGTAAGATTTGATTTTTAATTTCACTATACATTTTCTAAGATAAAAACTATTTAGGAGATGAAATATGAATAATCAGACATAAAATTCTTTTAATTTTTTTTGTAAATCCGGTTGGATTCAATGGTATATTGCTTTATTTCAATACGGCACATTGGAAATCGGAATTATAACTCGGGGTCCACACTACAGCGCGACGTCCCGTTTCAAAAGTAGCCCAGTTTCGCAGAACAATTGCGCAAGCCAAGCGCGACAGACGTAGGGGAGCATGTGGAAATATGTATCACATTGCGGCCCAAACTCGACTAAAATTTTTTGTTGAACTTTGAGGTAGTGATGCATGATATTTGTTTAGCTACATATTTTATGCATCCTGAGTGAGTTAGGCGCTTCTACATTTGAAATTCACTGAGAAAACAAACTTAAACTGACAACGACGATATTTTGCCCCGCCTTAGGAAGTATATATTTCCACATCATCTCCTACTTGTTGAAGAGCAGTTTGTAGACGATGCCTAGTGTAGAAACAGCGAAAAACGCGACGCCGCGCTAGCTCTTGTCAAATGCCAATTCGAAACGAAAACAAACCGACAGCTGGACAAAACGTAAACAAACCGAAACACAAACGCGAACAAAACGAGCAATATTCTCCACGAAATATCGGATTTTTCGTTTTACTACTTATTTCTAGCCTTCACAAATGTAATTCAGTTATGAAACTCCATTTTAATAGATATTTTTGCCAAAGTTTTTTCGGGTGCCGAAACGTAAACAAACTGCTCTTCAACACGATGACGGAGAAATATATACCTCCTACGGTGGGGCAAAATATCGTCGAAGTTTGTTTTAGGTGGTTTTCTCAGTTATTTTCAAATGTAGAAGCGCCAAACTCACTCAGGGTGCATAAAATACGTAGCTAAACAAACAACATATTACTACGTCAAAATTCAACAAAAAATTTTCGCCGAGTTTGCGTGATAAAATTGATACATATTTCCACATACTCCCCTACCTCTGTCGCGCTTTGCTTGCGCGATTCTTCTGCCGAAACTGGGCTACTTTTGAAACGGGACGTCGCGCTGTACTGTGGAACCCGTGTAAACCGCTGTTTAAACTTGCCTGGAATTCCCGGTGGCGGGAACGGGAAAAAGTAGCCCAGATTCGACAGAATATCCAGCGGGAACGAGCTTATTCGTCCGATCTGTCAAAGTGAAGCTTTGTTTACGTTTTAGTTTGTTTACATGATCTAAATTGGCGGCAGGTAAAAGTGGAATTGTGAGTCATTTTCAAATATAAAGTTTATGAATGGTGTTGTTGAGTTCCTCCTCCAAAATTTTGCGTCGAAGACTACTCGCATTTTGGTTTCTCTCCAACAACATCGGCCGCATCCATATGCGTTGCCCATACCGACGTTGTTGTAGCAAGCGAATGAAACTTTTCATGAAACGTTTCAATTAAGCAAATGCGTCCGTTCCCGCCGGGTCGTAGTTTCGCGTTTTTTAAACATAGCGGGAACGAAATCCGTTTTTTTCATATGGAGTTTCCCGTCGTCCAGCGGGATTCCCGCTGGACGGCGGGAATATTCGTGCGAATACCGCTGTGTCTAGCCGTCGCTTAAAGCAAGCCGAAAACGTCGCAAACTTGTACGCGCGAACAATTGGACAACCATGCATTGCCTATGTTAAGGAAAGGAAAGGAAGATATCCTCTTATTATCTTCCTTTCCTTTCTTTAACGTAGGCAATGCATGGCACCATTGCTTAAACCATTTTACAGGCCGGCCTCAGTTTTCGTCACCAAACGGGACTTTAACAGTGACGAAAACCGAGGCTAGCGGACTAAAGTTCCTACGTTTATAATACCTACTCAAGACTTGACTGACACAAAACAAACTTTGGTTGTGTACATTCTTTTCGTTTGAATTTTCAGTTTTTGATATGAAGGTGTTCTTCAAACTATAACAAAGTTTGGTTGTGTGTCATCAAATCAATTGCCATAAAACGTTTTATATTCCGTTTGACTTCTTTGGTTTCCATGCCGTGTAGGTTTACAATAATACATTCAGTGCTTCAATTGAAATACATTTCTGATTGAGCAAAGTGATCTGAAGCGGAAAACCTGAACCATTCGTTCATGAGTTCATGTTCGGATCTTCTGTCATACAAAATGCATTGAATCGTATGAGTAAAGAACAAAACACGCTGCTATAAACCACCTTCGAACGATTTGTCAAACGAATAAACCGAGGTCGACGAAAACCGGGGCCAGCCTGTGTTTGCTTCTCTTTTTGCGAGAGATTTTTTTACACCTTAAGCTGGTGTCAGTGCTTTACCGCGTCAGGTAAAATCCCAAATGAAGCCCCCCCAGCCTAAATCACTGTCGTGGCTACACCATTTGTGAGCGGATGTACCTAAAAGGTATGCAATGGGTGAAACAAATGCTGTTGTGTGAACCGTTCGAATTGAATATCTTGTTAAATTAAAGATTACCGGATGTTATACCGGACATGATATACTAGATGAACTCCCTCAAGCAAAACTTGCATGAGTGTATGAAAATTCGGCTACGCAATCAACCTAGGGGTGCGGTATTATTTCACAAATTTATAACAAACTCCCTTTTTCGATAAACCTAGCGCAGTCCGCTCGTTGCGCTCGCTGCGGGCGCGCCACCGTTTCAAACTCATTTCTTCAGCCCAAATCATTAATTCACGATGTCCATCTTGCCCAGTTTAACCGATTAGTTCAAATCATTACAGCTTCCAACGGAAATTCAACGGTTCAAATATTCAAACTGAATTGATGTGCCCCCTATTGTAAAACTTTCAGGTGCAAAAAATAACGCCGATGCGGCCTCATTCGGGATTTTACCCATAATCTTATTGTAAACTTTGTTTACCTATGAGATCGTGGGATGGCTAGTTAATCACTAGCGCAGATGACAATTACTCCGATCCTATATCGCGAGGATCACGAAGGATAGTACTAGTAGTAGTAGTAGTAGTAGTAGTAGTAGTAGTAGTAGTAGTAGTAGTAGTAGTCATCGTAGTAGTAGTAGTAGTAGTAGTAGTAGTAGTGATTCATGATTGACAGTTGTCAGTTGTTTTGGTTGGACGCTTTCTTATCTGCTCGCGTGAAATTGTATTTTTACCATACCAATTTTTCTCCTCGAAACGCTACGAACCGTTCAAACGTTATACAAGCAGTTGTGTTCCCTCGTGGCACTGTAAAGCTCAGCTAGTTTTCGCGATACACGGTGCAAAAGCAACTTTAACTTGCAATGTCGTCCTGCTCGTGCTGCAATAAAGCGATCCAGGCTGCCCCAATCCTCTGCGCTGGGTACTGTGGCCTAGCGTTCCATAGTGAATGCACTGGAGTGCCATCAAAGTGCCTTGAAGAACTTTCTAGCGGCAGTGGTTTGTTGTGGATGTGCTGTGATTGCATTGAATTCCGCAACAATGGTAAAATTGGGCTCGTTGCTGAACTGCAGATGCTGCTCCAGAAGATGATGGACGGCGTCTCGGAGTCTTTAATGGCAGCTTTCTCTAAGCTGAGAGACGAGGTGCTCTCTCTCAAAACACCTCGATCTCCCCGTGCTTACGCGGATGTAACCAACGCCTCTCCGACACCGAATCTCACCACTCACTCGACTCATCGACTCATCGATCACCACTTACCTACACAACCAGCTACACACCTTATCTCATCAGTTCAACACGCACGCGATTTGTCGGGGACACTTCCACCACTATGCAAAGGAGCCGATATTATCCGGGGAAACGTCGATCCACAATTAATCGCACCAAACCGCACTTGGCTGTTTATGTCGCGATTTGCGCCCACCGTCACTGAGGATAATGTCGCTGATATGATTGCCTCACGCCTGACTTTGAGGAAGGAAGAGATTTTCGTGCGCAAGCTGGTTAAGCGTGACGTGGATTTAAGCTCGCTGCACTTCATCTCCTTCAAGGTCGCTGTGCCTGCTGAAAAGCGTGCGGCCGCACTATCACCAACATCCTGGCCGTCCAACCTCGTTTTTCGAGAGTTCTTATCTACACCCCGCCCCGCACCGACTACTACCGAATGCCCTATGGCTTCGGCACCGCCCGTTTCTACCATCATTTCACCAACGCACCCGATTCCTGTGGACGCTTCTCCGGTTTTCGATGCTGCTGTTAGGCCTGCCGTGTCTACCGCCGTTCCCGCGGCGGCCTCCGTTGCTGCTGCGACCGCCCCGGACGTTGCAGTTGTTCCTGCCGGGGCCTCCACCGTTCCAGCAGCAGCTCCCAGGGCATCGACTATGTCGGCTGTTGCCTCAACCAGCGGCACTCCTCGACTTAATCATCGGACTCCCCCGGAAAGCCTGGCAGCACCAAAGAAGAGGACCCGTGGAGATCACGCCCGACATCAATCGTCGAGTTCCCTTCCTGCTCCCGTCGATTCCGAATAGCATCAATCCTCATCTTTCTGCTACCTGGATATTTATTATCAGAATGTTCGTGGCCTACGAACAAAGTCCGATATTATGTTTCTCGCTTCATGTGAATCCGATGCCGATATCATTGTCCTCGCCGAAACCTGGCTGGATGCTAGCTTACCGTCCTCACTCTTTTTTACTTCAAACTTTAATGTTTATCGTTGCGACCGTTCCTGCCTTAATAGCACCCGTTCCCGTGGGGGTGGTGTTCTGATTGCATGCAACTCTCGTTTGTCTTCCTATCAAATTCCATCGAATTTTTCGGGAATTGAGAGCTTGTGGATTTGTATAAATTTGGAGCATACTCGCGTGTATCTTGGGGCTTTCTATGTCCCTCCCTCGCATAATTCGGATCCGGCTACCACTCTTGCGATTCGTGATGAAATTTGCATGGTCTCTGATCGGCTCAAACCAAGTGACTTTCTGTTTGTTATTGGTGATTTCAACCAACCCCTGGTTACTTGGACCAGGGCAACCTCTTCTCCTCCGGGATGTGTTTCTTCTTTCTGGCACTACCTTCCTTCGTCGCTGGCTCCATCAAGTTCCGGTTTTTTGGATGGATTGGCCTTCAATGGATTATTCCAATTAAATGGCATTCCCAATGCCATGGGCCGGGTGCTTGATCTAGTCCTTGGTAACTCGGTAGCGGCCGCCGCGTGCTCTCCGGTGTCTCCTGGCATTAACCCTTTAGTGCCCATTGACTGTCATCATCCTCCTTTGAGCTTTGAGATCAAGATTTCTTCAACTGTACCTCGTACACTTCCTGGCACTGTTCCTCATCATCTTAATTTTAGCCGAGTAGATTATAATAAGCTTAGGGTTATCCTCTCTCGTCATGATTGGTCCTTCCTCTATGAATGTGATAATGTTAATGATGCTGTTGAATTCTTTTCTGCTTCTGTGTCCTCTGCCTTATCATCCTGCTGTCCTCCTTATCGTCCCCCTCCTAACCCTCCTTGGTCGGATAGAAGGTTGAAGGTCCTTAAAAAGGACAAAGCTAGGTGCCGTCGTGCTTACTGGCGTTGCGACTCTCATTTCAACAAGTGCCGCTATAAGCTGGCTTCGTCCGCTTTCCGAATCTATAATCGCGCGCGTTATCGTATCTATAATGCCAGATTGCAGTTACGTTTTCACACAAACCCTCGGTCCTTCTGGCGCTATGTAAACTCCCGCCGTGGTGGTCAATCCATCCCTGCCCAATTGTCACTTGGGTCCCGCAGCGCTAACTCGCCCCAAGGCATAGCGGCTTTATTCGCTGAACATTTTGCGGCCATGTTCTTGGACCCAATATCCGATCCTCTCGATCTTGCTCGGGGACTGTCTTTTACCCCGTCGAATGTTATCCATGTTCCTCCTATTGTTGTGAATAGTGAAATTGTTGAGGGAGCTCTTGCCAAACTAAATCCGTCGAACTCTCCAGGACCCGATGGCATTCCGGCCTCGGTCCTTATCAAGTGTCGATCGATTCTTGCTCCACTGCTCGCTTCAATTTTTGGACTCAGCCTCTCTACCAGTACTTTCCCTGCTTTGTGGAAAACCAGCTGGCTGTCTCCTGTGTTCAAGAAGGGCGATCGCAGTGTGATATCAAATTACCGTGGCGTCTCCTTACTCTGTGCTTGTGCGAAAGTATTCGAATCTGTTGTCCACCCTTGTGTGTTGTTTCATACTCGTTCGTGGATCAGTATTCATCAGCATGGTTTCATGCCTGGACGATCCACAACGACGAACCTTGTGCTTTTCGTCTCTTTCAAGGCGCCCCAAGGAACCATCTCGGTTTAGTGTTGGAAAAATTAGAAACGAAAGAGCCAACAAGGCTCAAAGTTTCTTTAAAACGTATAAACAACTACAACATTAGTTGGAAATAGTGAAAAAAGTGATTTCATTTCGGAACGCCGCTTAGTACGGTTTTGAGATAATACATAGTAAATTTGCAAAAAATTGTCAAACGAAACTTTTCCAACACTTGTTGTCTAAATGTTCGTCGTATGCTAAATCATTAATACTATAGAATCATTTTTTCTTTTATTTCCAGGCGATATTTTAGCGAAATCTTTCAAATGGATTTATGCCAAATTTTGTCTCTGTCGCGTATGTCCAGGAGTTGCAAGAAGGCGCGCAATGCGTGCAAGACGAAGAGCACGCACAGAGGAACGTGACTGTTCGGTAAATATACCCACTCGGGATTCAACCTGTTTCTACAAATTTATAATTATGTGTATGAATAACAAACTGTTTGTTACTGTTTTCTTAACCGTTAACCTGTTCAACCGCCTTCCCGTGTAGTGTTTTAAATTTTATTTTCAAATCACCCCACACAACACATATGCATGTAAATCGAATATCAACTTGAAATAATCGTACCTCTATGCAATATGATTGAATCGTAAATGATGCTAAAATAATGCCTATACGTACAAAAGTGGAGGCGCTAACCGTACATTGTTCAAAATGTATATGTTTAGTCGTATATTTTCTAAGTCGGCATCATATACGACTTACAATATACATCAGCCGTACATTGCTCGTATATCTATACGTATGCATAAAGAAAATCGTATTACATTCTTAATCGGCATCATATGCAACAAAGAATATACATTGCTCGTATATTGTCCATGCATAATGCGATTCCGATTCGAAATATACTAATATGAGATTCAATTTATTCAACTTAATACGACTTCGTGTTGTGTGGGACTTTTGATTGGATTGTCGTAACGACATGAAACTTTTAGAATGCATAGAAAAACACATTTCCTATCATTTTCCCAAAAAAAAACAATGTTTCAAAGGAATTTGAATAATTTTTAATTGCATTTTTTGGTTGATATTTGTTCAACCGGACTACCCGAGTAGTTCATACATTTTGTATGGGAGATTCCATTTTCCTGCCCTTCAGAGCAAATATCTTTTTATTGAGACGTCGGATCGATATGAAATTTTCACTGAAGATACTTAAAGGTGTTTTCCACAATCTCTATATCTATAAAATGAATGTTTGCTTGTTCGTGATGCCAATACTCAAAATCGGCTGGAGCAATCTTGATGACGTCTTTGTATGATTCGTTGCGTTTTACCCAAGGAAGGTTTAGAAAAAAAGAGAATTTGAAAATTCCCAAGGAAAAGCCGAAAAATGAGAAAATTCGGTAAAAACGGATTTTTCCACATGAAAAATAAAATTTACCTTCTCTAACGAAAACTTGAAAACGGTTAACGGATGGACTTATCCCAACGAAGTCTTCTGATGATTTTTTTTTTTTTTTTTCCCAATAACAACAATGAAAAGTTAAAAAATTCCCTAGGAAAAGCCAGCAAACTAGGAAGCTCTGTAAAGGCTTTTTTACGAAAAAAAAATGTAATCTTATAAAATGAGTGTTTGTTTGTTTTTAACGCTAAAATTAAAAATCGGCTGAGCCAATCTTGACGATGTAATCGGAATATTTGTTCGGTTTTATTCATGGAAGGTTTAAAGAAAAGAAAACTTTTAAATTCCCTAAGGAAAATTCGAAAAATAGAAATTTGTAAAAATAGCATTTTCCATACAATAAAATCACAAATCAAATAAAATACAATAAAATCACGATTTATAACTAAAACTAAGAAGCCGCTTGGCCTGTCTTAACGAAGTTTTCGGATGATTTTTTCTTCCTTACTCATAGCGATTAAAGTTGTGACAAACCACTAGTCAGAATTCACAGATAATCGAATTATTTCATCTCGGTAATCAACAAGCGATCGCCTAGATCATGTATATTTGGTTCTGATAGGTGTTGAATGTATTTTGTTGAGTGGCAGAAAAGAGCTTGGTTGCTAAACTCATATGAATACTGAGTATTTAAGTTCAGACAAATCTATCAAACAAGTTTGCAAGTTGTTTGTGCATTTCACAGTTTTTTTTTATTTTAATTTTCAGTTTATTTGAAGAATGGTTGAAGAATTCACAGCAGGCAAAAAAACAAGAAACAAGATTTTAACTTGCAGCAGCGATTCTGTTCCGAGATTATTATTGATTCGCAGTTACTTCGAATATAATTTAAATGCATCAGAGAAATGATTATGCAAAAGCAAGGATGCCCGAAACATGAACATAGAGATGTGTTTTCATTTTGCTTTAGAACAAGTAGTATGTGCAGTTACAATTGCTGAAACATGATAATCACTGGAATCTATGAACGAACTGCAATAACTTAAGTGTCTATACTTAATAGAAAGATTATTTGGTAAAAGAGTAAATGAATTCCCGGGCTAGATTACACTATGGGGAACTTGTATGGAACAAGCGGACATTACTAGATTTAACGAGAATCGGTGGACATTTCGCGGTGTTTTGTTATTGTAGGCACGTGTCTTATTCAAAGCCATCATTGTAACCATTCTACAAGCTTTTAGCTTGTGTAAATAATTAATTATTCGATTTTTATCATATTTGAGCGCCCGAAGGTATGCAATGTACAGTACACATAGTTTTGATACAAAGAAATCTGTGATTTTTTAAATGTATAATCACCTGCAATTTTCAAAACTCTTTATAAAAACAAATTACAAATGTGTATTACAAAACATAAAAATCACATTTATTAATTCAATTCAATTTCCTTGGTCATTTAAGCTTATTTTAATATGATCTACTTTATTTATTACATGGTCAATTAACATATCTTCATTTTCTTTGTCCACTATGGTAAAAAAAGGTCTGTGACGATGGCTGGAAAGCAAAGCTTTTTCGTATTATGTTGTCTATAGCCTAAAGAAATCCAACTTAGAATTGGATCACTACTGTGTATAGCCCGCATAAAGGTATCTTCTAAGTTATTCTCCCTAGACGATATTCTTGCATGTGCTGCCCTATCTGACCAGAAACATTTATGACGCGCTTCTAATGCTTCTTCTCCTAAACACCCAAGTGGAATAAGGGTCTGCAATATAATATCCCGGGCGTGTGCCAACACTTTATGTACTGTGGCCGGTATTTTAAACCAACTATATAGTGACAAAAATTTACGATAAGTATCTTTGCAATACGAGTCAAATTTGTCAGTATTTATAACTTTCTGGCTGCTTATGGTTATCAATATATTCCTAAACCTTTCTATCACATCTTTATCGACATTAAGAATAGTACTAGCAAGTGCAGGGTCGAAAAATATTCGACGACAAACATTCCCTGAGGTGCTTGTTCCTGACGATCCTGCTCGAGGTTGGTCAAGTCTCACACCGAATGCATCGTAGAGGTTTTGTCGAATTATTTTTTTCTGCGCTTCATATTCTGCGATGTACTCATGAGTAATCCTCCATTTCTTAAATGGTACTCTTTAGGAAATATTTAATAAACACTGAAGAAACCGCAACCAGCAATGTAGTGGGGATATGCCATGCAATAATTCGGAAGGTAGTGGGGTAAATCCTGTTTCAAGCAAAGTTAGATCACTTATCTGAACAGGAGTTGCACCACAAATAGGACAACGCATGCCTTGTTGTTCCGTGATCATTGATAAAAAAAATGATTACACATAGCTTGACAGCTATGATAACCGACTGATAAGCGTGTTTACATAGTAGAATAAAGAACTTGACTGTTTAGATCATTTTGTTTTCAAATCGTTTTCATTGTTTTTTCATAGAGACCAGGAACGATTAGCAGAGTGTTTTTTTTCGAAATTACGGTTGGGGTTGATCCGGGTCCATGCCGGCGGTGAAACTTTGCTAAATACTTTAAAAATAGTAAAACTATGTTTCTAAACGCTAATTAGACCAGAACACATCGAAACATTTTTTTGCTGCATTATCAAAGTTGAAAAAGCGTATTTTTTCCATAATGCCACACAGTTTTACTTAGCAAAAGTGAGTAAGACATGGTAAATGTACATATTAAATATTTTTTATGAAAGCTTAACATATTACCTTTCCAACGATGTATAAAACATCATGGTCATAGTTTAAATACTTGTAAAACGATTGCCATCAAGCAAGCAATAAAAGTTCGCTAGCGCGGACCATTTTTTATCACTTTTATGACTTTGACAGATTATTTCTCGAAATCTACTAGTCCTAAAAGGCTAATAATTTGGATTGGTCTTAGTTAACTTGTCTACTGCAAGGAAATGTAACTGAATTTATCATACTCTCCATCGCTTAATGTCCGCCTTTTCCCCATAGTGGATTATCCTCTTCCTACTGGTTCACATTAAGCGCCTGAAGCTATGCAAAGCGCGACGCATGCATACTTTTCAAATATTTGGTCGCTAACGGTTCGCTTAAAAGAACATAACGGTTTAAACTAATCACGCAGTGGAGGTTGAATGCGGGATAATATACTTTTACATGTTAAGTTACTGTAAGTTATTAGTAACTAAATTTTAACACACATGATGGACAGCATGAAACAATGAGTTTAGCCGAAGAAATGATTTGGAAACGACGGCGCGCCCGCAGCGAGCGCAGCGAGCGGACTGCGCTAGGTCTACCGAAAAAGAGAGTTTGTATAGTTTTGAGATATAGAGGGCCAGTGGGCCCCCCTCATACCGCACCGCTAGGTTGATTGCGTAGCCGAAATTAACGGTACACACTACGATTCAAATACTCGTAGGTTGAATTTAACGAACTAATGTATCACCAATTGCATACATTCAGTTTAAACGTCCACAAGAGGTGTAGCCACGATCGAAAACATGGCGGCCGGGGCCTCATTTACTCTTTTACCGATTTTTTCGATGTGTCAGTCATAAAAAGTCACGTTGATTTTGGGATAGGTATAAAAATGACATCACCGAAGATATTTCACATCGTTTTTGCAAGGAAAATTTTGAATCAAAAACTGAATGACCTACAATAAAGCATTGTGTTGATTGAAAATGTGACTTTGCATATGAGTAGCATTGCTACCCACTATTTGCCAATTCGCTTCAACTAAAAATGATTTATCACAAATTGTTATGTGAACTATGCCCCGTAGCATCGAAACTACCATTGGTTGAGTGAACGTACAATTTTAGCTGCTTAAGAAATTTATGCTAATGACTCCAACTGGACTATTGCGCTCATATAAATTGATTAATCGAATTGAAAATGGAAACGAAGCCATGAATCGTTCACTGGAAATTTTTGGATTTTATTGTTTTAATGACGGTCAGTTTGTATATGTGATATTTATGATTATGATCAGCAATAATTTTCTGATAATAAACTAAAATTGGTTCAATTGTATCGACTAGCGTCAAACATATGATTAAAAGTTTATAAACACGTAAGACATTTTTTCGAAGCAGGTACACTCGAAATAAACGACGCAAAGCAGTACAAATTCCATCCGCTAAAAAAATGAGTATGAAACGGTGGAGCACCCACAGCGAGTAGACGCTACGGCTACTGAGAAAGGGAGTTTGTTATACATTTGTGAAATAAGGGGAGCCCGGGTTGGAAATAAATTTCTGAAAACTTCAAGTAATTCAGTTTCAAAGATCAAAGATATGGGTAAAATCCCAAATGAAGTCTCCCCAGCCGAAATCGCTGTCGTGGCTACACCATTTGTTAGCGGATGTACCTACAAGGTATGCAATGGGTGAAACAAATGCCGTTATGTGAACCGTTTGAATTGAATGTGTGAATTTTTATCCTGGAAATGATGTACAACATGAACTCCCTCATGCATTACTTGCATGAGTTTATGAAAATTCGGCTACGCAATCAACCTTATTTCACAATTTTTTAACAAACTCCCTTTTTCGGTAGACCTAGCGCAGTCCGCTCGCTGCGCTCGCTGCGGGGGCGCCGCCGTTTCAAACTCATTTCTTCAGTCCAACTCATTGGTTTATTATGTCCATCTTGCCCAGTTTAACCGATTACAGTAGATATCCGACATACGCGGTACTCGACATACGCGGATTCGGAGATACGCGGTTTTCAAAATTGGACAGTTGGATTGGGTTTATAACATCGATGTTAATTCTTGAGATGTACAACCACACGAATAAATATGTAAATTACACATTTACATAACTTACGCATTTTATTTCGTTTATTGCAATTTTTGTTGTTTGAATACGCTTGCATTCCATTCATATTAATAGACAAAGTAAAATTTTGAATATTCTATGATACATGTACACAAGACCTCGATATCTTAACTCCTAGTATAACCTATGTGTCAAGCAATATTCGAGATACGCGGATTTCTCTGGTTCCCATTATCCGCGTAAGTCGGATACTGACTGTAGTTCAAATCATTACAGCTTCTAACGGAAATTCAACGGTTGAAATATTCAAACTGAATTGATGTGCCACCTATTGCATAACTTTCAGGCGCAAACGTGGAAAAAATGACGACGATGCGACAACTAGGGGGCCTCATTTGGGATTTTGCCAATTAATGTACTTAATGAGTTTTAAAAATTATAAAATTATATAATTTTTTGGAAAACACCCTCAAGTATCTTCATAAAAAATTTCAAATCGATCCGACATCTCAATAAAAATATATTTACTCTGAAGTACAGGAAAACGGAATCTCTCATACAAAATGAATGGACTACCCGTTTGAACGTTAACGTTTGTAACTTTGGTTGACAAGGTGTAGGTTAAACAAATCAACTAAAACTTGAAATAAGCTTACAACTTACCGTCATAACTTTTTTACGACGTCTACAAAAAGTATTTTATGTTTTCCTTTCATTTATGTTATGCCATATTTTTATATGTCATCAATAAGGTTTTGGATAAACACAAACTTGAATTTTTATTATTTACAAATTATATAATTTTTTTGTAATGTATTACATTACAAAGTGTCATGATACATTTTTGTGTTCGAACATGTTGTGCTAAGAACTAATGAATATTCTAATTAAATTAGATGCTACAAATCTGTATTCCATTTGCATGCGAAAATAATTTAAACAAATAATTTACTTCAATATTTACTTTCGTCCTTCTTTCTCTTGGGTGCTTTGTTATGATAGGTGGATATTGGAGACAACGGATTTGAAACCAACACAGTTACCACATCCAACGTCGATGAAGATATTGAAGAGGAAATCACTGCCGAAACGAATACCGTCACCGTTCCAATAACCATTTGCATAATGATAATGATAGGGTAAGCTTCTTACACCTTCCACATACTATTTCAATTGTGTTTGGAGCGCTTAGATATGTTGCAAGAATTAATTTAAACTTCTATTTTAAGGTACATTTTTTTCGGGGCCAGTCTGTTTGCTGATTGGGAAAATTGGGATTTGCTGGACGGAAGTTATTTCTGTTTTATATCACTAAGCAGCATAGGTTTTGGTGACATTGTTCCCGGCTTGTCGGTAAGGTGGTACTTATGAAAAATCAGTACATACAATTTAGGTTCAAAATTGTACAAATACAAACATAGTTTTGCTCATTACTTTTGACAAAAAAGAATGAAACCATAATCTGTGAAATCTGCTGTGCATGGAGTATTTTTTAAATTTTCGTATATACTAACCACCTTAATGCGTAACTTAAGTTCAAGGTATGCTTAAACGCTAAACATTGAATTTTAAAACAAAAAACTGAATTGCTTAGGTGTGGTGCATGATTCGGTACAAACAATTTCGCCCAGTTCGGTGAGATTTTAACATTTTGTGCACTCTTTTTACTATTTTGGGCATGTTTCTAACTCCACCTCTTTTCAACTAGTAACTGTCTTATCCTGAATCTCAAATTAGTACTACGTCGCCTTGTTAATTCGTATTTCTCCATTGAACCCGGATTACCACCGCATTCAAGATTGCTTATCGATTCTTGTCCCAACAAATGCTTCCGCTGAACACAGATGAATTCAAATCACTTGCGGTACATCAAGCAACATTGTAGCATATTGGTTCAAAATTCAACATGAAGAATTCCAAGCTCGCGCTTGTGCCGCTTTCTTCTTCCCCACGGGGCCGACGTAGCGCTTAACGTGTTAAATGATGGTCAATGTGCATATGCATTATTAGTGATAGTGATCAACAATTAATTACTAAATATAAGCAAAAATTTGGTTTAATATCACCGATTAGTGTCAAGTATATGAATAAAATTGGTGGTCCGCGACAGCCGAGCGGTAGCGCCGGTTAGAAAATCGGCCCATGAGCGCCGGGGCTCACCACCTCGACGGCGTGGGTTCGAATCCCAACCGGGACCCTCCCCTGTACGAGAGGACTGACTATACAACAGGGAAACAAGTCTCGTAAGCCCTTAACGGGCAGGTATGACCAAGAGATCGTTACGCCAAGAAGAAGAAGAAAATATGAATAAAAGTTTACAAACACGTAAGAACGTGTTTTCGAAGCAGGTACACTGGAAACAAACGACGCGCAACGAAAGTAGAAACAAACGTGCGGGCAAAGCAGCACAAATTCCATCCGCTTGCCCTTAGCATTGTAGATGGTGATCGAACTGAGAGCAATCTTGATGTAATGCGAATAACGATAAAGACGAAAAACTGATCCATAAACACATATGTCATTTAATATACATTATTTTTAGTACGTTTAAGAAAAATCTTTTGTTTTGAAAATTTTTTTTTTCATTTAATTTTTTATACACTACATCTAAGTTTCTTTCTGCGCGTATCCATAGCGTCGGAAAACAAAAGTGAGAAGCCTCCAATTGTTTTGCTTGTGTTTCTGCTAATCAGCATGGTGTGGAATGTTAACTTGTAACAACTAAAACTGTATTTTCTACTACCATGCAGAGCATATTATCGTCGTGAAACACTCCATTCTCCATCCACCATTTAAATGAATTCTAATCCGAATGTAGTCGGAGTTTGAAGACCTATTTTAATATTCTGCTTATATTCTACTATGTTCTACTCATAGCTACGAACTAATAAAAGTGAGACCAAGATGGAAATCAGCTTTATACTGTGTGCAGTATATCTACTGCTCGGGATGGCATTGATTGCTATGTGTTTTAATCTAATGCAAGTAAGTAACGCTGTAAACTGTACACGAGTACAAACTGAAGTCTGTTTATGAAACTCCAAACCCTCTTTAATTGAATAACATTTTCATTACAGGAGCAGGTCATCTACAAAATACGATCCTTGAAAAAATGTGTCAGAGGATGCTTTCAATGTGCTAAACCAGTGCCAGTGCCGACTGATGAATCTGAAAGCCAGTAGATTAAATAATTTTAGACCTAAGCTGTTTAAACTATCAAAGACAATGAAAAACTTGGTTAATCGTACCATGTTAAGACACTTTTTATGTCAATCGTACAGTTAGATGTGTAATCTATACATTTGTGAAAAATATGTGAACATTCCGTTATTCTTTAAACACAAAATTAAAAATTATGTAATTTTAATACAATATTATGAATTCCATAATCATTCTACCTAAGCACAGCGATATTACATCTTCAAACCACATCAAACATTTTTTTTTTTTCAGAAAAACAGATGTCGGTGTCGTTTTCTAAATCGACTGCTGTTGATGTTCCATTCTAGTGTTGTTGAGGTATGCCGTCACAAACGCTTATTAGTTGGTTAAAAACGCCGTTGAAACTTCATCATTTTTACTTCCGTTCAGTTTAAACGATTTAAGTTTGTTGGACTTGAATGTTGCTTTTATGAACGCTGTAAAATAAAGACATCTGTAGATATATGGTGTTCTTAAGGGTACGGAAAAGAAATGTAATCGCCAGCGTGATCGTGTAATTCCCCTCCTCAACCTGTCAAAAAGAATTCAGGCTTTCATACCCTATAATCGCATGTGTCCAGTGCACGATGGAGTGAAGCCGGGATAAAAATCAAAAATTCATTTTTGGATCTCAGAAAAATGAGATATGTTTTCTTAAACTACAAGATGAAACTAAGAAATGACCCAAAAACTAGAGCCTCTGTTCTTCCAGGTTCTGAGAAACAGCCCGTCAAAGTCAAGATTTGTGAAAATATTGCGTGAAAAATTGAAAAAAATCCATCAACTTTGAAGGTCTGTAACTCCAAAAATAATGGCCGGAATCGAATTTCAAGCACAGTTTTGGAAAGGTATTGACAGTTCAAGTAAATTGAAATTGAATGTCACAAAATATTAAGCATTGTTTCGCAAAACTCCTGGAAAATTTTTCAATTTTCTGTTTTTAACCTTACGCCATCGCTAAGGATTGTGAAAGATTGTAAAATGAGGCATACCCACTTATAGTCTAGAATGTTTTGTAACAATAAATGATAGTTTGTTTTTGCGCATACGCGCGAATCTTTACGTTATTCTGTACTTTATATGTGAAGCTTATAGTTTATCACCTACTAGGCGTCTCCATCATGCCATATGCCATCATGTGTGGTAAGAAATATATGAAATTCTCATTCAATGAAATATAGGTCGATGATCGTATCGTAAAAATGTGAAGCAGGGTAGTGGTTGAACATCACGTAAAAGGAGAAAGACAAGCCAAGTCAATGGCAAAGAATGAAATTTGGTTTGGTTTGCTTTGAATGTATTTGGTCGCTTTTTCTTGTACTACAGCTCTCAAACCCATCTTTTTATACCCAAAATTCCTGTAAATAATGTATCCTACACTAACATTTTGTTTTGTTTGTACCCTTACCTGTAAAAGTTGAAGTTAATCTTCAAGAGTTGGTGAATCACACTGCGTGTAGAATAATTGAAATGCAAAAAGCAGAAATCTTGCGGCACTTTTCATCTTCTTTGTGAGATTCACTAAGCGTCGTATTATTGCGCTCGTGGGGCATTGACAGATCTAGTGGACACAGCATTTACAATCAACTGTTTCATTGTTCCGAAGAAAATACTGCATCAGACAGTGATTTACTAGTTTCGGCATTAACTCCTATCCGTCTTTCGTTCATTAGTGTCAATTCAGTGACGGTAAATTATTCATTTTACATGAGTTGAATTGATGGAAAAATTTTGGCATATTTAACCGACACTATGTATACGCAAACATGTTGTATATATGGTGCAACCAACAGAAATGAACAGTGTAGAGCACTTATAAAATGGATTTATTCCAAATCCTGAGAATTTATCTCATGGCTTATATACTACTACACTGCACTGTCCGATGATATTTTTCGAATGCTTACCTCATATTTCGTACAGAATTAAATTTAAAAAAACGGAAGGCTTATAAAAATATGTATAACTAGCTTGACGCCCCGGCGTCGCTCGGTGAAGAAGAGGTTGAGAAAAGAGTTATGGTTTTACTCTTTACTTGGAAGTTCGATTTAATTTAATAGTTACAATAACGGCATATTTAAAATGTTTGATATTTCAACAATTTCCCCGTGATCTATAAACCTTGTTGTAGCTATGGATACACCTTGACATTTGTTTACATGCTTGTTTTGTTTGTGTTAGTAAAACGGAGTTTAAATTGTAAAATTTAGATGATTTTATCAAAAAATAGTGATCAAACAAACCTTCAACAACATCTGCAGTACTTAAACTAAATGTGTGAAAAGTTTCAGAAGCGACGGTTCAGTATTGACCGAGTTTTTAGTGTACACAGAACTCCATACATAAAAAAAAGCTAAAATATGTAGTAGATGACATTATAAAAACATGTATAATGATCGATAAAAAAATTGTATTGGAAAAGATGTACAAGGAATTTGGTGTTAAAGTAGATGAACCAAGGGAAATGGGTGGAAATAGTACGACGGGAAATGTTTGCGGGCTTTTTCAAAAATAGAAAAATTGAGCGATATTTTACATATAGAAACAGAACTTATAGAAAGGTTTCGAAATATTTTAATAGCCAAAAACTATTAGTCTACATTGTAAATACACATACATGTTTTACATACATCATTACAATTGGTACAAAATACCTTCTACTGTCCATAAAGTTCTTGCGCATGTAGGTGAAATCATTGTAAATGCCCCAGCACCATTGGGATCCTTTGGATAGGAAGCAGCAGAAGGTAGAAATAAAATATAAAGAAGGGATAGAGGAGAACACGTCCGTAAAATGTAACGAAAATTCAATATTAAAGACATTTTTATGAGAGCTTTAAATATCAATTATTTTTCAGATTACAATATTTTGAATGAAAGTTTGTAGTAAATTTAATTTGTTTTATATCAAACTAAAAACAAATCTTTAAGTTAATATAAAAAAAGATTGAAAGAATAATGCACCCATAGAAAAATCCAAAAATATGTAGTTTTTGCAGCGCCACCTGGTGGGATTGTCCAGAAATACCATAATTTCGTGTTATATAATAGCATTACACGATATTACAATGAAAAAATTGCAAAACATTTGAATACGATTTTTATCCCGACAATTTGCTCTTTTCGCTCCATAGTGCGGTGGCGTGAAAGGAAAGGAAGCGTCATGTCATATTATTCTAATTGATGAGCAAACTTTTTACGGTGCAATTGTTCCTGAAAGAAGGCAAGTAGAATTGACTATCGTCATTTGATGGTTTATATTTACCCATGGAACGAAGTGTTTTCCAGTTGTGCTATCGGCTGCTCTTCTGCATGACCAGTTGGTGATTCAATATAAATAACGAATTGTTTGAATTTAAGCATAATTCAGTTTACACCTTAAAGTGCTACGCAATCTAATATCTAACAATTTTTCGAATCTAGTGCCATTACATCGATTCGTGCTTTCTTTTCCGCTTTGTGTTAAAAGTTCTCCGCATTTAAATTGACAATAATTTTACTAGATCCAAAGTTTAAAAATTTTCGCAATGCAGAACGAAAGAACGGTCGTTCTCAAATCCAGCAACTAATTCGGATTTGTCACAGGTCGTTGACTTGTATCAGCTGATACCAGTGCATCCTGGTGCATCCTCAATAACTTGTCTAGATACCAGATAGTAGAGTGAGAACAACTGCTCCTTACTCTCTCATCCTTATCAGGAGTTTCCCTCTAGCGGCAATTTGGTCGACTGGTCAACTGTCATCGAACCGTTCGTGATCGATCAAGCAGCATCCAAGATCGATTAAGTTACATCATGCTCTTCATTTCCATTATCATCACCATCAAACTATCCTGAAGCAATGGATCTAAAAGCAATTGAGTTATTTGTGTTTCTTTTTAATATTTGTTTATTTTACATCCGTCTAAATTAATGAGCAGATTGTTATTGTTAAGCAGAATTACAATTCATTTGCTTTACCTATCTACACCTTGTGCTCTTCACAAAATCCAATTAGAATGGACAACAATACAACAATGCAAACTCTAATTAATCTTGTCAAATTATTATTATTAAGTTTAGTTTGAACGGACAGGTCGTATTAATGCTTCTTCAGCATTCTTGCTTGTCTTGCTCGGTTGCTCAGTGCCCGATACTTGGCCTGGCAACCGCCCTACCGAACAAGACGTATAACATTAACTACATATGCTAATTACACGAGACTACGAGCAAGGATTAACATATACTAGTAGGAATGGATAGGACGTGGGAGGCTAAGGGATATATGGGGAGGTAGAGGAGAAGGTCAGAGAGATTTCCAAACTCCCTGGCGAAAGCGAATATGATCCATGCGTACTTGTAATCTCTCTGTCCCAAGATGTCACGGATGGGGGTCACAGGGACTCTTCCTGCTGCTCGGACTGCGGCAAATAGTTCGGGTCTGGCGGCTTCAAACTCCACGCACGACCAGAGGAGATGGTCTATGTTGTGGAATCCGTTGCCACAGCTGCATGCTTTACTATCAGTTATTCCTATGCGCTGTAGGTGCGCATTCAACGCATAATGGTTTGACATTAGCCTCGACATCATGCGAATGAACGAGCGACCCACAGAAAAGCCTTTGAACCAGGGTCGGAGGGAAACCCGCGGTGATATCGAATATAAGAACCTACCAAGCTCATCCGCATCCCACAAGCCCTGCCATCGTGAGAGACAGAGCTGTAGTGGGACACGGAGGAACTCGAGAGGGGGAATTCGTCTCTCGAAAAACAGGTCTGATAAGGCCCCCCGTTTGGCCAACTCATCCGCTTTCTCGTTGCCGGTGATGCCACAATGAGATGGGATCCAAATCAGAGATACTCTGAATGATTTATCAAACAATGAGGCCATCAATTCCAATATTTGCTTAATAAAATAATCGGGGCTCTTAGCAGCCTTCGCTGACCTGAGGGCCTCCACTGCGCTGAGGCTGTCCGTAAAAACATGGTAGTGATCAGCAGGGCTCGCGCTGATAATCAACATCATCGGTGTAGAACTGGTTGTCTAGGTGGCCATACTTTTCCATAAAAATGCTGGGAGTCTGCATCCACGATATTGTCACAATTTACTAGGGGCTACCTGTAGGGATAAGTAGTCATGAAAAGTTTTTGTTATCCTACATTTTGAGCGCATCTCCAGCAGCCGGCTAAAGTTGTCAATCACTAACGGATTCGATACTGAGGCACGGATGAGAAGGCGAAGCGAAAGTTGCTCGAAGCGAAGTTTAAGCGGCATCACTCCTGACATCACTTCTAGGGACATGGTATGAGTGGATTTCATAGCCCCTAGTGCGAGTCTAAGACATCTGTACTGGATCTTTTCTAGTCTGATCAAATGCGTCTTGGCCGCCCAGTGGAAGCATATGCTCCCATATTCCAAGACGGACAGTACAGTTGTCTTGTATAGTCTCAGGAGATCATGTGGGTGTGCCCCCCACCAGAACCCCGAAATCGTTCGAAGGAAGTTGATCCTTTTAGTGCATTTTTGAGCGAGGTAGTCTATGTGGCTTCTCCACATATTCTTTCTATCAAACCACACACCTAGGTATTTAAACGTGCTGGAAATTTTGATATTTGTGCCATAGATATGGACATCAAATTGGGGATTTACTAGGTTCTTTTGCCTATTTTCCGCCGTGTTGTAGTGAATGGAAAAAATAAGCATCTCCGTTTTCTGAGTAGAAAACTCAATACGTAGGTTGTCAGCCCACGTGACAAGATTATCCATCGTGGTTTGCAAAGGGCGTTGTAGTCCGATGATGCTGTTGCTTGTGACTGAAACAACACCGTCGTCCGCTAGTTGTCTAAGGGTACAGTTTGGCGCCAGGCATGAGTCAATATCACTCACGTAAAAATTGTACAATAACGGGATCAAACAGGACCCTTGCGGAAGTCCAAAGTAGCTGGTCAGACGCACTTTAGTCTGACCATGTTCGAAATTCTTTACCTTTTCCGAGAGAACATTGAAAAGAAGGTTGTTTAACCGCGGTCCCAATCCCGCGTTTTCTAACTTTTCACACAGTATATTTACACATACTGCGTCAAAAGCGCCCTTGATATCTAAGAAGATTGAGGCCATCATTTCGCCTCGAGAATGAGCCAACTCAATCTCAGTCACAAGAAGAGCTAAGCAGTCATTAGAGCCCTTGCTTTTGCGAAATCAGAATTGTGTTTCGGATAGGAGGTTGTTTGTTTCTAACCAACTATCCAAGCGGCGTAGAATCATCCTTTCGAGTAATTTTCGCAGGCTGGACATCATCGAAATTGGGCGATATGAGTCGTGCCTTAATGCAGGTGTGCCGTTTTTCAACGCAGAAATTACTTTCACTTCTCTCCATTCAGGAGGGACGATGTTGTGCTCAAACATGTTATTGAATAAACACTACAGTCGTTCCCGCACCGCGTCTGGTAGATTGAGAACCAATTTATTCCCAATCTGGTCCATTCCCGGCGAGGAATTTTTGCCTGAATAAGGAGCTAGTGAGAGTTCAGACATTGTGAATGGTGCATCCATGTTAGGATCACTGCCAGGTGCGCATTGGAGAAAATTTGGCACAGGAACGAAGTCAGGACAAACCTTACGTGCAAAAGGCTCCAGCCAGTCCGTATCAAGGCTTTCGCTCTCATTAGTAGCGCTTCTATTTCGCATCCTTCTTGCCATGCTCCAAAGCGAGCTAAGAGAGGTGGAAGGAGTTAAGTTACTGACGTATCTCTGCCACCCACCTCTCTTTTTTGCCTTCAGTAAGTTCTTGCACTTTTCCTCTAATGCTCTATAGTTATCAAATAGATTCATGGAGCCAGTGGTAATAAAAAGGGCATATGCCTCTTCTTTTGCAGTGAATGCAGCTTGGCAATCCTTGTCCCACCAGGGGGTTAGAGGTCTCTTGAATTTGCGCCTTTGGTGGGGAATCCTTGTCTGCGCTACAAGGGCACACTCGTAGATGGAGCTGACGAGTTTTTGATACTCCTCTAAGGGATTAGAGAAAGGCTCTACAAGAGAAAACGAAGCTGACATCAGCTCGCCGTACCTTGCCCAGTTGATATTCCGGGTCAAGTCATATTCGTCCGATCTATCCACCGGGCTGAATCCATTAGTGATCGCAATCTTTATCGGTAGGTGATCACTGCCATTCGGATTCTGGATGACCTTCCACGAAACATCCAGAGCAAGCGATCCCGTGCATAGAGATAAATCGATTGCGCTTCCTCGTGCCATAGGTGTTGAAACCCTAGTTGCCTCACCGGAGTTGAGGATTGTCAAGCTATAATAGTCGCAAAGGTCCCTTATGATTGGTACGCAGTTATCATCACGTGTGCATCCCCAATCCACTTCATGACAATTGAAATCGCCTAGGATGAAAAACGGCGGAGGTATTGCCGTTGCTATTAATTGGAGACCCTTATTGATCTTGCTTGTATCAGCCTTGGCTTCCGGGGGGATGTAAATACTAACAATAGAAAAGTCAAGATCTCCTAGCTTTGTCTTAATTGCGACACATTCGATGACATCGAGGGAGGGGAGGGGTAATCGGCAAAAACTGTGACAGTCTCTGATACCAATCATTACTCTGCCTCCACGCCTAGCCCTGTCTGTAGCGTGACGATCTTGACGTATTAGGTTGTATCCCTGGAAGGTTAACACTTTGACGGCCAACGCTTTGCGACAGGCGCGTTTGCACTAGTTCCTCCGTATCTGGCCGCACTGTTTGATAATTCTTTTTCCATCTTTATTAGAATTTACGAACGAACAGTAACGCGCCCTGTGGAATTTGTTTACTTTCCATTTGATATTTGTTTACATCCAGTAAGCGGTGGCGCGTGTCAGGTGACAGCGTTGACAGCACACCAAAATGATGTGATCGGATGCAAACTGAAACGGAGTCATTACATCTACACTGCGTCCCAAAATGATAGCCTCTCCTAGTTTTTTCTGTGCAGGGCGAATACCGAGCATATCATTTTTTTCAAAAAATACACAAATATTTGTAAGTATACACTGACTACTTTGCATAAATATTGTTGAAAAAAACGAATGAACAATCCCTTTCGGTCCAAAAAACTAAAATTAGTGGTGTCCCAAAATGATAGCCTCACTTAGGATTTTGATCAAATTATCAACAAAAATAGCATCAATGGATTAAAAAGCCATGATTTAGTTATCAGTTGGTTCTTTATTACGGTTTATTGCTTGGAAAATGCTTGATGGTATGCTCTCCGATAATTTTTCTAACGTATTTACTGATAAGGAACGCCAAGCAGTTCGGATAGCAAGTTTAAGCTCCTATATGGTCTCGTAATGTCTCCCATCTTCATAAATCTCTTGAACTAGCCTTCCACAAACATTTCACATTGGATTAAGGTCTGGGGAAACGGCTGGCTAAGACATTGTTTTGATACCCGACCGTGCAAGGTGAGTTCTTGTTATCTTGCGTGCGTGTACGGCAGCATTTTCTTGCTTAAAAATGAGCTGTTGGGTGTTGTGATTTTCCAGATAAGGCTTCAAATGATTCGCCAGGATGTCGATAAACATATCGCTGTTCATACGAGTTTTGGTACAAGAGCCAATTCACTTCTACTATGGCCGCTTAACGCAGCCCAAAACATGACCGAATCACCTTCAAAATTGCGACGATAGAAAAATCGTGCTATCGTCTCAAATCTCTCCAATAATGGATGTAACTATCCGATCCATCAATATTTCACTTTTTTTCATCAATATAATCCACCTAACATAAATTAATGATTTAAAATCTGAACAAGACTGCAAACGGACAACTTACGTTTCTCCACTCATTCTTCCATGTCATATTTTTTGTAGCAAACTCCAATCTAGCGACTTTTTGGTGAAGTTTGAGGGCAGAAACTTTCTCCATGGACTCTCTTATAATATCAGAACATGAGTTCAAAGCTCACAACACAGCATTTTTGTGTACATTCAACCAGAAATCGTTTTTTCTCCTACGGCAACCTTTGGTTGAATTGAAAGCAACTTAAAAAATCCTCCGATTATCACGCGAGGAAAGATTTTGAAGACGACCAGGAGACTTCTGAAGCCCATATTAACTGGAATCTTTTACATAATCGTTAATGACGTATGTGAATCTATTTATTAGCACAACAATCTCATGATTTGACTTGCCATTAAAGCGATAAGCAAACAATTTTCTCGTTCCTAGAGTGGTTTTCTGCTTCTAATTCCAATACTTTTGGCAACTGATAGCGTAGCTAGGAACTGGGTTGCTTTGTTAATTTGAATGATTTTTGAAGTGAAACTATCATTATGGGACACTCCATTTTTTAAATTTTTGACCAAAATGTAATTATTAATTTTTTTTTTTCTGATAAATTAGAAGTGAAACACATTTCTTTTAGATTAAGGAATATGTATCTGTCGTTTATTTTACCTTGCGATCATTTAAAATAGCATATGAGCGAAAAAATTGGGTGAGGCTATCATTTTGGGACGCAGTGTATAGATGTAGCCGGCCGTCAGAGTGTTAAAGTGATATCTGAGGTAAGCCAAGTTTCTGAGAGAGAAAACACTTCGCAGTTATGTTGAAATGCTAGATCCTTAAAAAAATCTACAAAATGCAGTTCCATTGGAGAATGTTGGTCATTTCAGAGTTTAATCGTCTAGACGCACCAACGACTTCAAAGCAGGCCATTGCTCCACCCATTGCTTAAGAGCGCTTTGGATCAGGGGCAAGGTAAAGGCAGCCAGGTTTTTTAACACTAGAATCCATTTGGGTCATTTTGACCCCAACGAAATTTTCGATTTTAATATCTCGAAAACGGCTGAAAATTTTTACAAAAAAAAAATAAGGCTTTTCTTAAAATTCTAAGCTATATCTAAAACAAAAATTTCAGATTTTTCTGTTCGACCGGTTCTGAGAACCAACTTGACTATACCTTGAATGCTTTTTAGGGGTCATTTTGACCCCTACTTGTAAAACGCTATTACTTCACTATTTTTGAAGATTTTTCCAAATCCGTAAACTGTTACTTTTTGGTATATAGTATTTAGTATATTTAGTATATATGAGATATATATCTAACGCCTTTCGTCCAGGCATGAAGAACACCAAATATTCTCCCTGCCATGACTCCGGACACGAGCCATCACTCGTTTTCTTGGATATCGTCTCACCCAACGGCTGGGAAGCTTTACGCTTCGCGGAGTCACCTTTACCCTTTACCAAGGTGAAAGGTCCGCCGTCGCCGTCGGTTAAGTCGACGGTCTCCTCGACTTCCATAGATGGATCACCCCTCCAACGCCAAGGGACCAGAAAACACTCCCCGGTAAATAAAAAAAAAAAAAAAAATTCGGGAAAAGGTATGAGACGATACTTTTCGACTAACCCAAGGAGGCAAGTCGAAACGGTAAAAGAGTAAATGAGGCCTCGGCCGCCATGTTTTCGATCGTGGCTACACCTCTTGTGGACGTTTAAACTGAATGTATGCAATTGGTGATACATTAATTCGTTAAATTTCGGCTACGCAATCAACCTAGGGGTGCGGTATGAGGGGCGCCCACGGGCCCCCCTTATTTCTCAAAACTATAACAAACTCATTTCTTCGGCTAAACTCATTGTTTCATGCTGTTCATCATGTGTGGTATAGTTTACTTACTAGTAACTCAACATGTAAAAGTATATTAACCCGCATTCAACCTCCACTGCGTGATTAGTTTAAACCGTTATGGTCTTTTAAGCGAACCGTTAGCGTTCAAAAATTCGAAACGAATGCATGTGTCGCGCTTTGCATAGCTTCAGGCGCTTAATGTGAACCAGCAGGAAGAGGAGAATCTAGCCCGGGGCCTCATTTACTCTTTTACCAATTTATCTTTTTATTTTATTTATTCAACGCATGCACCTGAAAGTTATGCAATAGGTGACACATTAATTCATATTGGATATTTGAACCGTTCGAATTTCCGTTCTGCTTTTCCGAATTTTCGGGGGTCTGCGACAGCCAAGCGGTAGCGCCGGTTAGAAAATCGGCCCATGAGCACCGGGGCTCACCACCTCGACGGCGTGGGTTCGAATCCCAACCGATATCGGACTCGCTCCTGTACGAGAGTATCCACGTACACATAGGGTAAAAGCCTCGTAAGCCCTTAACGGGGACTACATTACCAACAAGGTCCTTCACGCCAAGACGAAGAGGTAGAAGAATTTCCGTTAGAAGCTGTAATGGTTAGAAATAATCGGTTAAACTAACCAAGATCATAAACCAATGAGTTGGGGTGAAAAAATGAGTATGAAACGGTAGCGCGCCAGCAGCGAGCGTAGCGAGCAGACTGCGCTAGGTTTACCTAAAAAGGGAGTTTGTTATAAATTTGTGAAATACCGCACCCATATATTGATTGCGTAGTCGAATTTTCATACACTCATGCTAGTAATGCATGAGGGAGTTCATGTTTTACATCCTGTCTAGTATAACCATAATCTTTAATTTAACGAGACATTCAATTCAAACGGTTCACACAGCGGCATTTGTTTCAGCCATTCCATACCTTTTAGGTACATCCGGTACTTGTGATTATCCCCTCAATTCTGTTGCGATCTCTCATTGTCTCACAGTGCTCTCTTGGGAAGAAAATAGCACACAGCTGAAGCAGACCAGCAAGTTATGTGTTCAAGTGTGCCAGCACCACGAGATCAAAAAAACGTGGTCATAGTCAGCTATCAAAATGCACGGGCATTGTTATCACACTCTTTCATTATTGGTCTGCTTTCTTTTTACTGTCTCCATCCATATTTTGAGAAATCCGCTACGGTGACTTTAAAAAAGCTGTGAAAAAGTTGTTAAAATAATATAATTTATTGTGAAACTAGCGCAGCTAACTTTAACCACTATGGTCCTATAGAAATTGAGTTTTTGTGCAAGTTGGACAATTACTTACCATAGTTTTAAAATTATAATTTTTCTCTAAATTAAAATCAAATGAAATTGAAAAATAATCAAATGTTTTGACTTTCTTATAAACAAGGTGGCTCAAGTAAACCAATAGATAGTTTATTACTGTTCAGCTTTTGGTTAGCCCACATTGCTTCTGAAAATTATGCTCACAAATCTCTCACTCGCTTATTTTCTACCTACAATGTGTTTGAAATGATGTCATTCGCAAAGTATTTAACCTGAAGATTTTACTACACCTATACATCTTCGTTGCACTGTTCTACTTAGTTTAGAAGTGAACTTATTACTGTTACCTCTTTTCAAAAAGTGTTCTGGGCGAAACGGCAACACATGTCTTCGACAGAAATCATTATTTAAAATACAATGTTGTGAAGTAATTTTTTTATCTCAAGATATTACACGGTGTATGCTTGGTATGTGTACGATAAAGAACGTGGTTTCAATTTTTAATCTGAAAAACCAATTTTGATTCTTCAGAAGGAGAAAGTTGGTCTGTCGCATTGCTTTTGTTGATGTGGAAATCGGGTCTCATTGATGTTGCATCAAACTTTGATCGCATCGTTGGAGTACTGGTGTGATGTGGACGTCTCACCGTTGACAGGTTCGTCTCGTCATATGAACACATCGCTAGGTAGGTTGGTTTTTCTCGGTGTCGTTGGGATACCATGTAGACACTTGGATTCGTCTTCGAACGTCACCATTTTTTCGCGAGGTTTGGAAACAGCAATCATGGTCGAGCTTGCAGCGTGTTGTGTAACAATGCTGCGTTTTGGCGGGGGTAGTGCGAGATCACCAACGCCTGAGAGATTGAACTCACTTACGCTCCGCGGTACAAAGTACTCTATATGATTTTCCATGATGCCGGTCGATCTACGCGCAGGGGTGTTGCGATGGAATGCGTTGGAGCGGCGGGGAAGTGAGTTGTACTCGTTCGGAACGATGTCATTGAGTTGATGTCAGGATTTAACAGGTCCCATTGTCACGGAGACCAGAGCAACGTCCTCCGTAGAAGAAGGAAGGGATTCTGGGATGGCGAATTTTTTAAGCCAAATGATGAGTTCAGTTTGGATGAGACTGAAGCACATTGCTACGACCGCCATTCCAATTATAATGTACGCCGACGCCGCGTACTGTGCAACAGTGCCCTTTGGCATGAGATCCCCGAAACCGATGGTGCCAAGAGACGTGAAACAGAAGTACAGACTCTCTAAAACACCCCAAGGCTGCAGTTTGTGGAATATCACTGCCCCGAGCGTAACATAGCAGATCAGTATCATGATGCAAACTGATATGGGTACCACGGATTGAGTCTGCTTACTCCCCGGAATACCATTTCGTAAATGCGAATTAAGCGTGTAGTTGCAAGGGTCGTGCAAGGGTCCACCATGGCTCCAGTTCCGTTGGTAGTTTTGATGTTGTGAGCGCTTTTGCAGTTCATTCGCTTTGCTGGTCATAGGCACACTTACACTACCGATGCTGGAGCTGCTGCTGTTGCTATTGTTGGTACTTGTCGACATTGACCGGAACGGACGAAGACGCCGAAACAGGCATCGCATGCCACTTGATAAACCCTCGCCTATGGCAGATAGGTATAGCAATATGATCGGTATTCCGAAAAGTGCATAAATCAGAGCCGCTACTCTGCCCCATTGCGTTCGCGGCGAAATGCCACTAAAGCCTGAAAAATATACAATAATTGGAGTAAGTAATAGGGAAAGTATAACTATATTTCAATAACCAATGTGCTTCTAGAACTTTTACAAATCTGTTATTTTTGCAACAGCCGAAATTGGCAAGTGACAGATCATCAAAACAAATTATCTTCTTCTTCTTGGCGTAAACGACCTCTTGGTCATGCCTGCCCCCGTTAAGGGCTTACGAGACTTGTTTCCCTGTTGTACGTGGATAGTCAGTCCTCTCGTACAGGGGAGGGTCCGGTCTCGGTTGGAATTCGAACCCACGCCGTCGAGGTGGTGAGCCCCGGCGCTCATGGGCCGATTTTCTAACCGGCGCTACCGCTCGGCTGTCGCGGACCCCCAAAACATATTATATAATTTGTAATTTACTTTTTGCGGATACGATGACTTTGTTTTAGTTTTTCCAAATCAATACTGCAATTAAATGGAGTTTTTATGGATATCGCAAATTTATTTACCCGTGTTTATCACCATTTTACAATGAAGATTAGTCACTGTTGAACCAAAATCAAATTTGTTTCAGCTTGTGTTTCGAAAATGTGTTAATTCTGGTTATTTTATATTTCAAAATCTAGCTACATGGATGAATGAAGTAGTATTTGAAACTCTACATACCAATGGTAGTTATAAGGGTCAACGAATAGAGGAATGCAGACGCGTATGTCCATTTGTAAGGCCGAACATGTTGCTGTACATTAGTAACCTGCTGTGTCCTTGATGCTCGTACCGCTCGCAGGATTGTATCCTGTATAAAAATCAATTAAAAGGAAAAAAATAAATTCCTCATGAAAAAACATCGTGTCTTAGACGTGCTTTTTTATGGTCCCCAGAACCCATAGATTATAATTGGATATTTAAAAGCAGAACGGAGACATGGTTGGAAACGATTAATATTAGTAGTATTTGGACACATTCGCATTGTTTGGACACATTCGCATTGTTTGAACTTACTTACTTATAAAAACAAACGTGAAAGACTGATTAATTTGCAATATCCTATTTAATTATTGATAAACTTTGGTTAGATTAGATCATAGTGACGACGCTTTCCAACAACTCTGGTGCATAATATAATCATTCTGAGATTCTTCTTCTTCTTGGCGTAAACGACCTAGTGGGTCATGCCAGCCCGTTAAGGACTTACGAGACTTTTACCCTATGTAGGTGGATAATCAGTCCTCTCGTAGGGGAGGGTCCGATCTCGGTTGGGATTCGAACTCACGCCGTCGAGGCGCTCATGGGCCGATTTTCTAACCGGCGCTACCGTTCGACTATCGCGGATCCCCCATTCTGAGATTATCTTACCTGAAAATGCAATACTTCTTGTGCAGCTAAGCGTGTCCAATTTTCCTTATAAAGTATATTCAAGTCTTCAGTGATGGACCACAATCGATCAACGGTCCTAGCAGGGATAGTAACAAATGTGGATATTTATTTCTATCAGTTGGTTTGTGATAGATTAGTCAGTTTAAAAAAAAGAAAACGATGATCCTCAACGTACTTGAGACGCATTTCAGCACTAACTAAATCATGTCTAGGATATGGCTTTGAAGCCGCAACGGACGTCTCGATCATATCTCCATCTTCAGTTTCTCCTTCAAGCGTGACAAAAAGGACCGAGCCTAGAGCGGTATATGCTAGCACAAGTACTAAAACGCCTGCAAGAAAATTATTGAAAACCAAATCCTGCTTTATTTTATTGCTTTGCGTTTAGCATGCATTTACTTACCAAAAGCAGATGCGCATTGAGATTTTGGCGCATGCTGACAACCACAAAGGTTAATGTTTTCGGTTTTATCTATTTTAGATGACGCAGTTGAAAAACACAACGACGGGCTCTGAGGTCGTGAGCTTACTCCGCTTCCGATGAAATTTGGTACTTGCAGTGGTGATTTTGGGTTCATTATGAAATTGGTGCTTGGAAGATGCTAAATTTCCTCTGATAATCCACAGTTTTAGACCATAAATGATTAAATTTTTATGATTTCGCTATATTCACAAACTCATCGTGAAGCTGCAATGAATAGAATTGGGGTTTATTATGCTTGGTTTGTTAGTACATCTTTGTAAAAATTAAAAAAATGTTTATAATTGTGAATCAAACTCGGGTTTCTTTAACTACAGTTATAGCTGGCTTAAATCGAAAATCATGTTGATGTTTATCTGTTTCATAAATTAATAGCGATCTTTCCATCAAGCCATTTTGTGATGTCGTCGTACGTCTCGGAATGTTGGGCAGCCACCCACAACAACCAGAGCTGCTGACATAAAATTTCATAACATAACATAACAGCTTATAACAGCTGACATTCATACTGCATATTGGTTTGCAAACGTGGTATAGACCAAAATTTTGTTTTGTCAACGAATGAAAAATAATTTTTATAACATCCTTTTAGCAAGCTTTAACGAGTTGATCGCCTCAGTGAACTCCGGTATCGGATCGTGAAACCGAAAAATGGCATCTTGAAATCCTTCATTGCATTTGTGAACTTCGTTTATGATTCTATAAACTCGAATATGAGATGCCTAAACTTATTATGCTTAAACGAATATGAGATGATTACCAGATTAGAGGTTGGTATGATGTGGGTTTCATAGATGCAAATTGTTTATACATACATAAATAGTCAACCATTTATGAATGTCTAAAACGTCATAACAAGGAATTCAAAATTGGTTTCAAAACTATACCAGTGTAAAAGAATGATGAGCATTGTTGCTGTCTCCCGCTATTTGGGTGACACGGCTATCCACGTATTGAATTGATTGTTGAAGATTGAGCTCATCATGATTTTTCCGTTGGGATCGGTCAGTTTTCTCGACATTGTCTCATACAAAAAGTAAACGACACACACACAAAAAAGGGAAAAAATGCTGACCGTGTCGAACTCCATTTTTCAAAATGGCTAACCATTTTTCAAAATGTTTTTTACCATTTTTATGGGACAGCAGCGAGAAATCTTACAGATCCCGACAGAAAAATGATGATGACCTCAAATATTTTCTGCATTACCGGATGCACCACAGCGTCCTAGCTAGGTTGAACTGCCAAAATACCGTTGGCATAATTAATACTTGACCAGAAAAAAGAGAAAAGGACAACTGAGAGAGAGAGAGAGAGAACGAGTGAGAGAAATAGAGAGAGAGAGATACAAAGAATGCAATAAAGAATGAAAGGGAGGGGAAAGGAGAGAAAGAGTGAGAGTAAAATACAGTAAAAGAGAGAAGGAGAAACTAAATTAAAAAGAGAAAGAGATAGCGAAAAAAGGAAAGAGAACTTGCTTGTAGTAAAGAAATGGAATGGAAGGCAATGGTAGATATAAATTTGTTTGAACTTCTGATGTGTTTTGTTTGACCCAATCAATTTAAACTACTTAATATTTTAATACGTAAAATAGTAGAACGCAACAGACACGGTTTAGACATATGAGTTCTCTTACACAACCATGCAAAATAACGTCCATAAAAGGAGCCTCCGTTTTACGTACTGCTTACCAAATTAAAAGTTTTTCAATGTGCAATTCAACCAGAGCAGCAGTAATCCATTACTTGTTTAATTTGCCATCAATCAATATTATGTTAAAATAAACTGATAATACTGCTTTCTCTACATATTGTCAATCTATGTCTGTTGTACTTATGATAAGCCATATTGATACATTTCCGTACAATATTTATATTAAACACATAAGTAACATACCTCGGGAGCCTTCTAGGTTCGTTTTATGTTTTATTCCCGTTTTCTTTGGTTTCTTCACTGTTCGATCATTAACAAAATATGCTTTCTTTTAACCCGATTTATTTCATATTTGCTTTTAATGTTTTCACCAATGGACAAGAAGGAAGAAATCAAAATTTCGTTCACCAATTATTCGTTCACCAATCCACTGAAAACATCCGACCACCATAATTCGATTCAGGTTTAGGAAATCTCTCCAACGGAAATGGTTTTAGTACGCCTGCACCGTGAGAGATCCTTCTTCCGGGGTTTTTGCAAAGATGCTGTCAGAAAGTCAGAGAGCAGTATCCTTGTTTGATTCTCACAGCTCTTAAGCAAGATCTGTGGAACTGGCAGTATGTAGGGGATTGCTTCAATTGTTGTGGAAAACTTTGGGTTGGAGTCTTATTTAGATGATTTTAGAAATTGTTTAACCTGCATTTGAAACAAATTGATTAAAACGAACATATTTAAACTTCACTTTATTCATCACTGTGTTTCCATGAGAATATATTTTTTTCACGGCGATAATATAGTCAATAAAACACGGTGACACTGTTGTTTTTCTATAGCTCATACTATAGCTATAACTATTACGCTGTACGGTTGGAGCTTTTCATTTATCACGGAATTTTCAAGCGGTCAGTTTGCGGTTCCATCGGGTCAGCACAGTTATTTGAACGATAAAAATATTCACTGATACTTTATCGTTACTACATCCGATTGGAATTGAACCGATTTGAAAATAAATTCATGCTACGGTTGAAAGTCGTCGCAATTAATTCACTACAAAAAGCCACATAAAATATTCCAATTTCAATTATTCCACCAACGCGCTCCATTTTTATTTTCAATAAAATTTGTATAAATAAGCATTCACAATTTTGTTTGTAATTTATCAACAGTTGGACACATGCCTGGTTTACTTTTTCACATACACCCAAGAATCTTTTTTCCACCAATACAACCATCAACCTCTGTAGGCAAAAAGGAGCGAACTAAAGGGATATCGTTACCGAGTTAACTCAATACCAAGGACCTACACACCGCTTTGCATCAATGCTGAGCTTGTTTTACAGAGCAGTTCTTCGTTACCTTTCCATGGAGTCTCGCGAATTACTAATTTATCTGTCCTACATAGAGAATATTTTGAGAGTTGAAAAGTGACCACCCCGCATCTCGTATTACTGTACATTCTTTACTACTGAAAGAGACCTATTCGAGAGATTGAGAGTACTTTTCTCAATTCTATTCAGTTTCCCTTGCAAAAAATAGAGGGGCTGCACCTCAGCAGCTAGGAAGGTGTTAACGTTGGCTCATGCGCATGGTCGATGACACAAAATGGTACACATTGTGAAGCAAGAGAAAAAAGTTTCGCTCATTCCAGCAAAATTTACATTGCTTCATTCCTTCGTCAGATAGCTTCATTATCCATGACACGGGATTATTGTTCTTTTTCATACCATCTGCTCTAGATCAGTGAATTTTAGTAGCTTTTACTTCCTAAGTTTATATGACAACAAACATAACCTTACAGTTATTGTGGGTCACCGAGACACATAAAATTTAATTTAATTTATCTAGCCAATTTCGGATGATTTTATTTTAACCCCAAATTGATTTTATGAATGCGGTTTGGATAAGGCTGGAGCAAACTTACGAAAAGAACTCAATCTTTATGAAATACTACATTCAACTTGTAACCGGAATTATTTTTTTAAATTAACATGAAGAGTTCTAGCGTTCAACAACATGCGCAGATGCCAGAATAACTGCTAGATATCGCAGTTTGCTAAATACGAGGAGTATTAGCAAGGAGTATTGTCAATCTTGTGGAAAGCCTAATCCATGTGGAAAGTCCAGGTAACATGGTTTATATCCAGAAATTCTATGCTTTGTGTTCATTATTAATCCGAGACGTGATCGATACGTACTTATTCGGAGATCATGCTAGTGGAATGGACTGCTACTTGCTAGTAGTTCATCCCCGCGGGTCTGTTATTCATGTTAGGAGCGGCTCGAACCAGCGTCTGTTCCCCATGTTAGGGGCGGCTGTACACCCTGTCCTGGCATCCTACGGGACGTAAAACAGCTAGGATGCGTTGTTCCACCAACGAGATAGGAGGCGGGGGGAGAGGCCTAGCAAGCCACCGCCTGTAAAAATCGCAACGAACAGTCATCAAAAAGAGAATCCGATTTGGACCAATCATGCCAGACCTACGCGACGAAAAAAGGACTACGATTGGAAACTCGGTACATGGAACTGCAGGTTACCTCACCCGCGAGTACCAGAATACTCGCAGAAGAAGTGAGAGCCCGCGGCTTTGAAATAGTAGCATTTCAGGAGGTTCGCTGGAAAGGAGTCTCGGAGCGCCCCTACCGTAGCGATTGCATGATCTACCAGAGTGGTGGAGATACAGTGACCGGCAGGAAAAAGTGCCCACTTCGAATTTTGTTGATTTTCGCTCAATATTTTTCTCTCAATCAAACTAAATATTCTGCAAGTATTTTTCGTATATTGATTTACATATTTCATATAAGATCCACTAATGAGTAAGCGAAAACAAACATATTTTGGTTTTGAGAAAAAAATAATAAAAAAAAGTATCTAAAAAAACAGTGACATGAAAAAGTGCCCACTTCAGTTATTCATTATTATACATAAAAATAAGAAATTATAAATGCATTTTGATATTTTATGTGTTCTCTTTTAGCTTTTAGAACCTGCTGAAGGTGTTTTGGCATACTTTCTACTAGGATTTTTAGTTTTTGGAGATTTTATTCCTCTCATGCGCGCATTAGAGCTTCAAAATTGTCGTTTTTATTCGATACATCAGTTTTGTCCACCCTGGCATCGAGAATTGCCCACAAATTATTAATCTCCGCACTCTGAGGCGGCCATTTCAACAGTTTTGTCCGACAAGACGTCGAACTTGGCCCCGCCGGGCTGCGTCAAACTTGCCCCCACCGGGAGAACGAACTTCTCTTCAAGACCCGTCAGGATCAGTGAAATCTCCGAGTGAGTGATTTTGTTGCAGGATGTTTATGTTTATGTTGTAATCTGCAGTCTTAACACCGTTAATGTTCCCAAGGCGCCCCACTCCACTGGACGAAAAACAACCCCAGACCACCATATTGCCTCCTTCATGGCATATTGTGCCTCCTTCGATCTGCACTGTATACGTTCATACCATCTTCGATTAAAACGTTCAAATTTTGATTCGTTAGACCATAGAACCGTTTTCCAGTACTCTAGAGGCATAGCAGCATGTTCCTCAGCGAGCTTAAGACGCTTGGCCTTATTGGCCTTGCTGATATAAGGGCGCCTCCTATCAAATCTGCTCTTTAACTCGTATGCAACAAGCCGGCGACGGATAATTCATTCAAAAACTGATGGCTGAAGTATTTACATGATCTCCCTGACAGTTACTTTTGAATTTTTCTTGTCCTCACGAATTATTTTAGCGTCCATGCGCGCATCTGTTTCGGGCTTGTCTCCTCTACGAGGGCGATCCTCCACCGATCGGTGCGTTTAAAATGTAACTATGAATTTTCCTTCCGCTGCGTTGTGGATTTCGTGCTTTGAATAAGTTACTTTAATGTAGATAAGTGCCATAAGAAATATTTTATGCTATTTAATTTCTCGTAACACTCAAATTAATGAGATACCTAAACCTAATATAAACAAATTGTATATTTACAACCAAACATGAATTAAAAACGTGATCATACGTGTATAAATGTCAGAAATAGTGCTAACAAACCTAAAAAATATTAAAACGCAATAAATTGGTTAGCTCTCAATGCAAAACTTTATGCAAAACTCGAAATTTCAAAGTGGGCACTTTTTCATGTCACTGTTTTTTTAGATACTTTTTTTTATTATTTTATTCTCAAAATCAAAATATGTTTGTTTTCGCTTACTCATTAGTGGATCTTATATGAAATATGTAAATCAATATACGAAAAATACTTGCAGAATATTTAGTTTGTTTGAGAAAAAAATATTGAGCGAAAATCAACAAAATTCGAAGTGGGCACTTTTTCCTGCCGGTCACTGTAAGCACGAGCTCGGTACGGCGTTCCTTGTTATGGGTGCTATGAGGAAGCGGATGGTGGCCGATCAACGACAGGATGTGGAGGTTGAGGATACGTGGACGTTTCTTCAACCTGAGTATTATTAATGTGCACAGCCCGCACCTTGGGAGCAGTGATGACGACAAGGACGCCTTCTATACGCAGCTCGAGAGGGAGTACGACCGCTGCCCACAACAAGATGTGAAGATCGTCATCGGAGACCTAAATGCTCAGGTCGGGCGAGAGAAGGTCTATAAACCTACGATTGGTAGCTTTAGTGTCCACCAGCTAACCAACCAAGCACATGAACATCCGTAGCACCTTCTTCCAGCACAAACCTCGTTTCAGCTACACCTGGAGATCACCACAGCAGACATATTCTCAAATAGACCACGTTCTCATAGACGGAAGGCACTTCTCGGACATCATCGACGTACGTACTCGGACCACTTCCTGGTTATGGTGAAGCTACGGCAGAAGCTCTGCGCTGTCAACTAACTGAGTCACCGGCCTACCCCACGCCTAAACACGGATCGGCTGCGAATACCTGCTGTTGCCGAGGGCTACGCGTCAGCGCTTGGGGAAGCGCTACCGGACAACAACGCGACCGCCACGATGTCCCTCGATGACCACTGGCGTATGGTGGAGCGAGTCATCAGCAGCACAGCCGAGCAGACACTGGGCCATAAGCCACGTAACCAGAGGAAAGAGTGGTTCGATGACGAGTGCAGGCGGGCACTATCCGAGAAGAACGCAGCGCGCGCCCGAATGCTGCAGCGCGAAACCCGTCAGAACGTGGAACACTACAAACGACTGAGGACACAGCAAACCCGGCTCTTCGAGAGCAAGAAGCGCCGCTTCGAGGAGTCGGATGAACAACTGATGCAGCAGCTAACTCAGTCGGGGGAAACTCGCCAGTTCTACAGGATGTTGAAGAAGACACAAGGCGGCTTCACGCCAAATGTCGCAATGTGTCGTGACGAGGAGGACAACATTCTTACGGACGAGCGAGAGGTGATCGAAAGGTGGAAGTGCTACTTCAACGGGCACCTGAACGGAGCGGAATTGGGAGAGTCCAGCAGCGGCGCAGGCAGAATTGAGCAGCACATTAGCCAGGAGGTAGATGACGAGGTGCTCCCACCATCCTTGGACGAAGTCACTAGTGCCATCAAGCAGCTGAAACAGAACAAAGCAGCTGGCAGCGATGGGCTGGTGGCAGAACTATTCAAGATGGGTTCGGTAGAGCTTGCCGTCAGTATGCTCCAGCTAATTGTGAAAATCTGGGAGCAGGAAAGGATACCGGATGACTGGAAGCTGGGTGTCATCCACCCAGTGTACAAGAAGGGTGACAGAATGGACTGTGCCAACTTTCGAGCCATCACAGTCCTCAATGCCGTCTACAAAATCCTATCCCAGATACTCTTCTGCAGACTCGCGCCCCTTGCTACAGATTTCGTCGGAAGCTACCAACCTGGGTTTGTTGGAGGCAAATCCACCACCGACCAGATCTTCCAGATCCCGACGCACCACCTCTTCAACGACTTCAAGGCGGCCTACGATACCATAGACAGGATGGAGCAATGGAAGACCATGCGGCAGTACAGCTTTCCCGAGAAGCTGGTTCTTCTGCTAGAGGCCACAATTTTTTTTTTTGGACAAGGGTTCACATTGGCGTGGCCCCGTGAGACCATAACCAACATTACTCCCTCCTCTTGCCCTTCGCCTTCCGTCACGCTCTACACCTAAACGGTAGAAGCAGTGACGGAAGAGGCATCTGTCCCTAGGTTAAAATCTCAGTTTACGGACGCAGTGGCACGCAACTAACTCCTGAAGGGTGAAAGCGCGTGTTACTAAAAGTGTAACAGGTACTACCTTGACTACCAGGGGCTATTTCCCAAGCCTAAAGCAACGGACTCGGTGCAGTACAACTTAAGCGGCTCAGAAGATCGATCCGACAGCTGACTTATCTGACACCACTGCCTCCTAAAAACCCGTAGATGGACTTGCTCTCGGTTCCGATACCATCCGGATTCGTCAGCCCGCAAAACTAGGCTCCTGCCTTGTCTACGTGCTGGGTCTCCGGTATCTGACACTTCTGATGTTCCTCGCTGGCCCGCAAAACCAAGCCGCCGCTTGGTCTACTTGCCATCCACCTTGGCCTGTTTGGTATTGTATCAGGCCCTGAACTCGACCGCTGTCCAAGATGATGATCCGCGATGGCTTGATCGGCGATCGGAGGCGAAGGCGTTACACCCCCGACGCCTCCATCACCAAAGCTTCACAAACATCGAGTACTTTGTCTTGATCCTACTTGTGATGAAACCAGCCGCAAAATCACTTATCTCCTCAGAGTCGGACTTGCCCTCGTCCGCTGGCCTTGTTGTGCCAGGCCCTTGACAGACCGGTTTCTGGTTTGACAAGACCACCGTCGCATAGGTACCACCTTGGTGCCAGCGCTCACCGGTGCATCCCTCATCGACATCAGTCAAGTCGCCCCATAGGCCGGCCTGTCATCCACACACTGTGCGCTTGCGCGCCTGCACCCTCTTTGCCACGAGCGACCCTTCCGTTCTGCTGCTGGTAGACTTTCGATGGTGACTCACCCATTATACTCGCCCACCAGCAACCCCAGGAGATTGGAACCAGGACGAGAACCAACTCCTTCGTAACCGGACGTCCACTCGTAGCCCGCGCATCGGTCTAGGTCCTGCGCCCCGGGGAGCAACAGAGCACAGCTTGACTTCGACCTCTGCGACTTCTCGTGAATCTTCCAGGAGAGTGAATCCCTTCCGAAACACTCCCTACGTCTTCGCGGTCCTGTCCACTGACATAGGGTCCATCCTAACCTCCGGAGAGGCTAAATAGACCAGAGGGCTAGATATCTAAAACCAGGATTAAAGATACCTTACAAGGCCCGTTCCGTCTGCGGCACACTACCATAACCCTGGCCCATCAGGGCATCACTCTGATAGTGGACGGGAGGGCGGATATCCCTCCCACCCGGATCTCTGCTCGTCACCCCTGTCTCCAGGGGGTCCAGTAGCGCCACGAGGAGACCAGTATTTCAGGCGTTCACGCCGTCATACCGTTTGACCGGAATGACCCCGCAAAGACTGCGAGCCCGCTAGAGGCCACAATGGAGGGGGTGCAGTGTAAGGTGAGGATTTCGAACATGCTGTCGGATCCGTTCGAATCTCACCGGGGTCTGAGGCAAGGTGATGGACTCTCCTGCCTTCTATTCAACATCGCTCTGGAAGGTGTCATGAGAAGCGCGGGCTTCGACATCCGTGGCACGATTTTCACCCGCTCTCTCCAATTCCTCGGCTTCGCGGATGATATCGACATCATCGGGCGGAACACTAGGACGGTGTGCGAGGCGTACATCCGACTGCAACGCGAGGCCGCAAGGATTGGACTAATGATCAATGCGACGAAAACAAAGTACCTGCTCGTCGGAGGCTCTGACAGTGACAGAGTCAGGCTGGGGAGCAGTGTATCAGTGGACGGCGACGAACTTGAGGTAGTAGAGGAGTTTTGCTACCTCGGCACTGTCGTAACTCCGGACAACAACGTGAGCTGCGAAATCCGGAGGCGCATTGTTCAGGGGAATCGTGCCTACTATGGACTCCACAAACTCCTGCGGTCCAGATGGCTTCTCCCACACACGAAATGTGTCATATACCATACGCTGATAAGACCGGTCGTTCTCTATGGGCATGAATCCTGGACTCTGTTCACGGAGGACGCCAACGCCCTCGCAGTCTTCGATAGACGCGTGCTCCGGTCTATCTTTGGTGGTGTGTGCGAGCAGAGCGTGTGAAGGAGAAGAATGAACCACGAGTTAGCTGAGCTGTATGGCGAGCCGGGCATCCTGACGGTGGCGAAGGCCGGCAGGATTCGTTGCTTGGGGCATGTCATGAGGATGCCGGACTCATGCCCCACCAAGAAGGTGCTCACCAGCGACCCGCCCGGCACGAGACGACGAGGAGCTCAGCGAGCTTGGTGGATGGACCAAGTGGAGCAGAACCTGCGAGACATCGGATGCGACCGGGGTTGGAGGGCTGCAGCCATGGACCGAGCTACCTGGAGGGCTGCAGCCATGGACCGAGCTACCTGGAGAACGATTGGTGACCAGGCCATGTCAGCACGACGTGCTCAACTGCGAGCGGGCCATTGAAGAAGAAGAAGAAGCTAGTGGAACATTCATGACAAAGTTCGATTATTACGGATTGCTGGGAGATATCGGCGTAAATGACGAAATATATACAGCCCTTTTCAATGGATAGAGAAAACTTTAACGCGTTGATCGCCTTTGTGAACTCCGTTATCGAATCGTGGAACCGGAATATGACATCTTGAAATCCTTCAGGGCATCTGTGAAGTTCGTTAATGATTCTATACACTCGAATATACGATTCTTAAGGCCTTTTAAAGGCGTTTTAAACTATTCCAACTTTCACTTAACAGCAACTGTCAAACACTCATTTCACTTATGTGAAACCCAACTTAGCACGTCTAAACGCGAAATAAACAAATAATTTGAGTTGTGCAACTAAAATTTCACTTAACGTCGCCGGGCTAGAAATTTATTTCACAGCAAGTTTCATGCTTGACAGCTCGTGCAACTGACATCTTTGGAAGGCGTCAACAGTATAAAACCATTTAAAATGAACGTTAAACGAAATAAACAAAGTCGTTTTAAGCGATTTATGTTTACGTGCATAATTCACAACGTTAAATGAGTATTATTAGTAATTTTAGAGATGAAATAACAGCTCATTTACAATTCTACATAATTTGTTTACTGACTCATCATTGCCGGTTGACAGTTAATTTGTTGTGAGTCGAATAAATGCGTGATGCGTTCGGAAACTTTCAGTCCACTGAAATGAAGACGACTGAAAGTTTCTGTTGCATGAAAGTTGCTGTCATTTATCTGCACCTTTAAACTTCATTACGGGCTTGTGAGATTCGAGGCCACCCTGTGAACGGTTTTGCTCGAATCAGTTCATTTTACAGGCGAGGGGTAGGGAGAATATCACCTCCGCGACCCTCTACTGTGGACAAGAACAAGATAGCTGCTATTGATGCTATGCCCTGACTCTGTCTTCCTCATTGGGTCTTGCATTTGTGGTTAACGCGGAATAAAAACCGGTTGATGGTGTGCGTGAAGCGTAAGGCACCCTGCGAACGGTTTTGCTCGAATCAGTTCATTTTACAGGCGAGGGGTAGGGAGAATCCCATCGCGACGACCCTGTACTGTGGACAAGATCGAGATAGCTGCTATTGATGCTATGCCCTGACTCTTTCTTCCTCATTGGGTCATGCATTTGTGGTTAACGCGGAATAAAAACCGGTTGATGGTGTGCGTGAAGCGGAAGGCATGTGCATTGTATGCGTGTTGAAGATTCTCTTTTAATGCTTTCTGCTGTGTGCAAAAAGAGCGTGCATCAAATGTGCTATCTCTTTCACTCTAATTGGACCTTTGTTTGTTTGTATGTGTTGTGATTTTTTTCCATGTTATTGGCACAGCTGATTGCTGAGCAATGTGAATGTCTCCAGATTTACAAGCGTTAGAAATTGGTAGCAATCGCCGTACGGTTCTGTTAGTTTCAATAATGTGAATGACGATTATTAACCAAAGGCTTTGGCTCACTTCTTTGAACCGAAATCCAATGAACCTTTACTCAAGCTGATACGAGCATACGTAAATTGAATTTACCTTAATCAACCCGTACAACATGCATACAGCGGCATTATTGAGGTTGTTGTGCTAATGTGATAACGCATTACCACCATATTTCAACCCATTGCAATTCATACATTTTTATTTCTTTTTTTAATGTAGTTATTTCATTCGTGCAATTCTATAGTAAAACGTACGAAGAACAATGAAAATGAACAAGTAAAACGACAAATAAAGAAATTACTTAGTTTCATGCATGCAATTTCATTCCATTACCTTGACGCATTTTCATTCCGCAATCAAAACAATCCCCATGCATGCATCGAACACATACACCATTCATATCATTGACGTCGAACAGCTGTGAGTGAAACCATCCGTGCTTACAACTGAGCGGAGCAAAGTCGTGCGCCGTGATGGGAGAGAGAATGGAACGTCATGGAAACCAATGTCCATTCCTCGTAGGTTAATATTGGATGTTAAGCAAGCCGTAGACGTTACATATTAATCTGTACTGATGTTTGACGTCTACAGCTTTTCCTTAGCTCTTTCCAACATCCCTCGAGATATTCGGGATATCTGGAGGGATGTTTGACAGACGATGGGTACGAGAGAACAAAGGAAATCTGTAGTCGTCAAAGATCTGCACAGATAATTATGTGACGTCTACGGGCTGCTTTAAACCTCGGGCATCGCCAACTGACAAATAGCCCAGAGTGATTATTGCACTGACTTATCCTATCGAGACAACATGACGACAAAATAGTAGAAAAAGACGCATTGGTGAGAAATGAAGACGAGCTGGGAGAAAGAGTGGGGCTGGGCATAGTAGAGAGCGGAATACGAGGGCAACTATGTTTTTGCTCTTTTTTGCCTGGCGCGCTTGGTGTGCGTGCCACCTCTGACTCAATGTTGTGTTCGTGTAATCCGACCCCCCGTTAAGCGGAAATCGGGGGGTACAAAAGAAAAAGGCAAAAAACTGCTCGATTTTCAGTGTACCGCCGTTCGCTGGGCAGTTTGTTGCAGGTTTCATACCCGGGGTCCACACTACAGCGCGACGTCGCGTGACAGGCGCTGAACTCCATACAAATCCGATTGGCGCGAAATCGCGCAAGGTTTTTTTGTATGGAGTTCAGCGCCTGTCAGGCGACGTCGCGCTGTAGTGTGGACCCCGAGATAGATGCAAATTGTGTACACATACATAAATAGTCACCCATTTGAAAAAGACGTTACTGGTTATATACTCTGCTCACACGATCCTATACCGGAGTTCACAGAGGCGATCAGCTTGCTCTATGCATAGAAAAGGCTGTACTGTAGGCGCGTTTAACAACATTTAGAGTGTAAGCATATCTTGTATATACACACCTTGTAAGGAATTTGTCACAACTGTCAGAAATAAACAATTCACTTAAGCAAGCCGTAGACGTTGCGAACTTGTTCGCGCGAACAATTTGACAACCAGGCCTACCCGGTTGACAAAAATTCAAATTTTTTGCAGCTGTCATGTAGTACCAGCAAGTTTTTCCATGGCAGATTGCTGGGACTCTTGCTGGAACTACATAGTACCAGCAACAATGTCAATTTCTGTCAACCGGGTATGTTAACGAAAGGAAAGGAAGATATAAAAGTATATCTAGCAAAAATGGCGGATTCTGTCCATACGATGGCAATCAACGTTCATCAATGTTTCCAACAATGTTTAAGATTTCTAAACATTTTTCATGGCATATAGTTATCTTGGTAAAATATGTATCAATAGAAAGTAACAACATATGGTAATTAGTTAACATAACAAAAGTGAATTTAATTAGTGGCATGATAGAAAAACTGAACCAACACTTGCCCACATGAAACTGACTCGTTTTAATTAATAATTTACTTAAGGTTCGTACAGGATAAAGCTTAGCTTCGTTACCTTGTTGAATGCCAAACGGAACGCTGTCAACATTGCTGTCGTGCTGTGCCGAGAAACATTGCTGTCGTCTGGATCAAGGTGTATAAATATAGAAGGTGACTTTATGTCGCTTTGGAAGGGGTGCCATATTTGAGAAGAGTTATGTCAAAAGCCCAATCCTTTTCCGATACCCCCCTTCAAAATCCATATGAACACCACAGAAGTGTTATGTCAAGTCATGAAATGTCATTTTACACTGGACGACTTCACCTTCTAATTTATACACCTTGGTCTGGATGAACCTTTTGTTACTCGGGGTCCACACTGCAGCGCGACGTCCCGTTTCAAAAGTAGCCCAGTTTCGGCAAAACAATCGCGCAAGGCAAGCGCGACAGAGGCAGGAGAGTATGTGGAAATATGTATGTAAGATTTAAAGGTGTAGCTTCTTTATTCTATAAACCTCTTCCTTTAAACTCTGACTTAAAACTGCCTCTACTACTGCTCGTTACTCCTTTTTATATCCTACTGTTTAATCTTTCCATGTCTACTCGATTGCTTTGCTACAGTTTAATCTTTCCATGTCTACTCGATTGCTTTTCGCCCTACCTCACACGGCCTTTCCTGACATATCTTCCGTCCCGGAAGACCTATACTTTCCCTATTCCATTAACATTACTCATTATCCTACCCGCACGGCCTTTCCTGACTTATCTCTTCCGTCCCGGAAGACTTGCATTTGCTTCCTTGCTTTGCTCACTTCACAATTTACTTTCTCAACTTTCTCAAAATCGGTTATAAGATTTTTACCTACAGTGATCTGGGTTCTTTGAATCACTCCTCTATCTCCTAGTTTGTACTTAGTCGGTGGAGGCCACGGCTCCTTTTGTATTGCCGGTGCATCCTTTTCACTCGTGTTCTTATGACTACTCGCAATTTCCGAAACAATATCCTCCTCGGAGCCATATTCGTTCGACTCCTTATCACTATCATAGCCCTCATCATCTTCGTCTTTTTCCTCCTCATCCTCATCATCTTCAGCATTCTCTAAGCTCCTTGGTGTAACTATTACTTCCCGTCCTCCGACGTTTGTCTTTAATACTTCGTTATCCTTCTTAGTACGGCGCTTTCGGAGAAATTCAATCTGCTCAGGGCACTTCTTGTTGCGAATCGATTCTTTCTCGATGAAATCCATCTCAATTAGCTGAGCTCCCGTTATGTTGCAGGCTCCCTTCAACAAATTAAAATTTTTGGTAACACCGAACAATTGTTGTTCATGATCATCGCTTGCTTCTTTCGCTTTCGCCAACTTATCAAAAGCTTCGTGCAATTCTCGCTCCAGTCGCCCATTCTCTGACGATAGCACTCGTACGCGATCATTCAACTGACACTGTTTCTGCTGACTGTCCTTCAACTTTTCTTCCAAAAACTGTATTTTCGGCACACACTCAATCAGCTTCGTTTTCTCCGCCAGCCGATCCTTTTCCGAGCTTCTCAATAGATCACGCTCCTGCTTCAACTTATCTTCATGTAAGATTTAAAGGTGTAGCTTCTTTATTCTATAAACCTCTTCCTTTAAACTCTGACTTAAAACTGCCTCTACTACTGCTCGTTACTCCTTTCTATATCCTAATGTTTAATCTTTCCATGTCTACTCGATTGCTTTGCTACAGTTTAATCTTTCCATGTCTACTCGATTGCTTTTCGCCCTACCTCACATGTATCACATTGGGGCGCAAACTCGGCTAAAATTTTTTTTTGAATTTTGAGGTAGTAATGCATGATATTTGTTTAGCTGCGTATTTTATGCACCCTGAGTGAGTTTGGCGCTTCCACATTTGAAATTCACTGAGAAAACTAACTTAAACAAACAACGACGATATTTTGGCCCGCCGTAGGAAGTATTTATTTCCACATCATCTCCTACTTGTTGAAGAGCAGTTTGTTTACGTTTCGGCACCCGAAAAAACTTTGGTAAAAATATCAATTAAAACGGAGTTTGATAACTGAATTACATTTGTGAAGGCTAGAAATAAGTGATAAAACGAAAAATCCGATGTTTCGTGAAGAATATTGCTCGTTTTGTTCGCGTTTGTGTTTCGGCTTGTTAACGTTCTGCCCAGCTGTCGGTTTGTGTACGTTTCGAATTGACATTTGACAAGAGCTAGCGCGACGTCGCGTTTTTCGTTGCTTCTACACTAGCGCGATTTGTGCGACATTTTTTTTGTATGGAGTTCGGCCGCCTGTCAGGCGACGTCGCGTTTCGTGACGGAACGTCGCGCTGTAGTGTGGACCCCGAGTTATAGTTTTGAGAAATAAGGGGGGCCCGTGGCCCCCCCTCATACCGCACTACTAGGTTGATTGCGTAGCCGAAATTAATGGTACACACTACGGTTCACTTACTCGTAGGTTGAATTTAACGAATTAATGTATCACCAATTGCATACATTCAGTTTAAACGTCCACAAGAGGTGTAGCCACGATAGAAAACATGGCGGCCGGGGCCTCATTTACTCTTTTACCAATTAATCTAATAGAGAACAGAGTACGTATTTCTCTTTTATTTACAACACATACTTAAAATATTAAAGTATAAATATATTTACAACAGGAATTGTTAAATTTAAGTATGAAGTAAAGGAATGACCGATGCATTCCTTCAATTTTCTAAATTATTTCAATTATTTATTTAACTTAACAGCGCGAAAAAGACGATCAAAAGTCCGACAATCACCTTCACTGCAGCTCCTTTACGATTTTGTTGTTTAACCGTTTCACAACCTGACTCGTGCGTGGTTCCACCTTCAGCTCTCGTACGTGAAGCTTTGCCAGATTGTCTCCGATCAGCAGGATTAGCTTTAGTTCAATCGGGTCCAGCTCTGTCGCGGTCAACACGGTTGCTTCGGTTGTGTTACTTCGCCCAGGTTCATCAACAAGGGATCAGGACGGACAATGATACTAACCGTATCGCTTGCCGATAGTCTTTGCCCATCGTAGACCGTCAGCTTGAAAACGTACCTTCCCGTGACAATGTCCGTTAACTGAAAGCAAGCAACGAGGAATAATATATTAATAGGCATTACAACAAAAGCCAACAAGGATCGTACTACAAGCAGGCTGTTGGTCACTTCCATCGATGACGGCGCCGGTTGCCAAACTTACCGGTTCCCGTGTCCAGAAGTAGCTAACATTCAGCACGACTACTTATCATATAGATTATCTTAAATAAAACTTCCCGTACGTCGATGCCGGTTGGATAAAGTTCTACAAGATATTATTGAACAATTTAGACACTTAATATTTTTCTAGTTCACAAAAATAGACTGGTCTGTTTTGTTTTGATAGAAAAAAAATTGTTGTTAACCAACACAATCTCACAATCATTCGTTTGACATTCTCACCGTCCGGCATACCGATCGTCAGTTCTTCTGAACGAGAGCAGCGTGAAAAGGAAAGGTTGTGATTCAGTCGCGTTGAACGCACTCTCGCACACCATGTTGTTCCGGACGCTGTCAAAATCAAGATAAATACACACTATATAAGGTAGCGGAATGTAGAGCATTTTGACGTCTTCACTGCAAAAAATCGAAAAATAGCATTTGACAGTATGCTGATACTCAAATTTGCCGGAAATCGTCCTTAGAAGATAAACAAACAACAACGCTCGAGAACCAAACAAACCGATTCTTCAATTGCTTTCGTTTTGTTCGCATGGAAAATGTTTAAGAAGCCGTCGGCCGAAGTGGGTCACCGATTTTTCAACGAAATGTATCGAAGTTTCACCTCACGTACCTTCTCGTTACTCGCATAGTTGTTTACATTCTATGCTGTTTATCACCATGCTGTCAAAAGCCACGGTCGCCATTTTCTAAAAAAATACCTACTACTTCAGTATTTAATCATCTTGGTCAAATGGTAGGCTGGGTAGTCAAGTTGGTATTCGAATCTTTGAAATTCGTGTAGGGATCGAATCTTCGAATCTTCCGAATCCCGATTCTTCCAACACTATTGCTAAGTTCAATCATTTCTTCTACGAACCAAAATATAAATACGTGCATGATGTTTTCTATACCAAAGTATATTACCCATTGGAAGCTTATAAACAAGTTTAACTTAAGGACTTTGTCAAACAGTTTCAAAGGATGTTGGAAGTGCAATCATAGTGAAACCAGTAACAATTTTTTTTGTGCTTCATGTGGTGTAATACGTGATATTCCTGCGAACGAAGTGGGTAACATGGGACTAAAAAAGGTAACCAATAGTTCTTAACCATCCTTTCATTTCTAGGATTTTTTTGATTTGCTGAACCAGAGAAAACAGTTCAAAATCGATCTACCAAAACTTACGCAGCACTTTCATCTAGCGCAAAACGCAGTACATCCGGATAAGTTCAGCCAAACATCTGACAAAGAAAAGGATCTCGCATCAAAGTGGAGCTCCCTTATCAACAAAGCCTTTAAAACACTATCTAAAACAACAGACCGTGGCAAATATCTGTTAAAACTTAACGGAATTGTGATTTCTGAAGATAATTCGACTATAGACCAAGCGTTTCTTTTGAAAATGATCGAGGTCAATGAATCGGTCGATGAAGCAGAAACAACGAATGAGCTGGAGACAATACGAAACAATGTTGCTCAAGACATTGATGAATTAACTGAAGCCCTTGAGACGTTTTTTGATGTCAAAGATATGGAGGCTGCAAAACAAGCTATCATTCGTTTGAAATATTTACAAAATATTGTTGAGACTATAAAAGAAAAGAAATTACGCTTCAGTCTTACCTAGCGCAATGTTTACATTGTTGATAGTAAGCTTCAGTCACAGTTTGACAGCGCAGCAGTGTGGTTAGCAGTGCACGGGCTTCCTGAAATAGGTTAGCGAGAAGTAGGGTCAACCTGGCCGCATGGTCGCAGTCAAACTATGACTCAAACAGAAAATCAGGATAATAATAGAAAATTAGTATATATGGCTTTAGTAGCCGGTCCTAAACTCAAAAGAGGTCTATGTAGGTCAAGCTAGCTTACGAAGACCCAGGAAGATGGATTCAATAGTCGTGCTGGAGTAAATCCTCTCTGAAGAAAAAAAAAGAAGATAGCAAGCTTGCATTACACGACGTCCAGACTACAGCGCGACGTCGCCTGACAGGCGCTGCATTCCATATATAAAAACCTTCCGTGATGTCGCACAAATCGCGCAAGGTTTTTTTTTGTATGAAGTTCAGCGCCTGTCTGGCGACGTCGCGCTGTAGTCTGGACGTCGTGTTGGATGCACACAGATATACAAAAAAATTCGTAGATTTTGAGTAAAAGATGTTATGTCCATAGAAGAGTTGTCCAAGGCAAACAACATTAAAATAATCTTTAAACCTAAAACAAAACTGGTAGGGTAAAAGTGCCCATTTTGGCTCACTTAGGGAAGGGTCACCACAAAATAAATCGTTGCATTAATTGTACCGATCATATCACGATAAACTGGGTATGATAATGTAGAGTAGCTATCTAAGCATGCATTAAAATTCATATTTTTTAGTCAATATCCGAAATATTATCAATATCCGAAAAGTGAAAGTAAATAGCAGATTATAAATTATTATTAAGATTATTAAAACCATAAAACACATAGAAAAGGCATTTTTCAGGTGGTCCAAAATAGAAGCAAAGCGGGCCAAAATAGCGACAAAAAGTCCACTTTTTGTCGCTATTTTGGCTCACCTGAAAAATGCCTTTTTTATGTGTTTTATGGTTTTAATAATCTGTAGTGTGGACAAGCATTTAGTTTATAGTAAGTTGCATATTGTAGTAGGTTAGTGTTAAGTTAGCGTTTAAGTATTAGTATTAAGGAAAGTTATAAAAAGGGTAGAATAAATTCCGTCGGGTCTCTTCTTTCTCCGACCGGACACCGAACAACACCTGCATTTCGGCACCATCATTACATGGCGATCCTGCCAGGAGTAGGCAACCTTAGCGACCAGAAACCGACACGTGCCACACGCGGATAATGGATTTGTCGAAGTAACCGGCGCACAGATAGAAGCAGTCCCCGGCTGTTACCGATGAACTAGCCGACCATCACGGCGAACCGATAGCAGCTCCCGCTACGAGGACAATATAATACACCAACCACACAATCTGTGAGTACCGCGTGCAAAAGAAAGATCATCCGAAATCGGCAAAGAAAAATTCAATAGTGTATGTTAGGAGTGTTAGTTAAGATATAAAACACCGCGTGTCGAAAGTGTTAAGATAAATTATAAGCTAAATTTTATGCGAGCACAATTTTATGAGTACCGCGTGCGAAAAACAAAAAAAGACAAAACCCTGAAATTAACAAAAGAATATTAGTACGTTCCATGGCCTATTTTCACAATTACATAGACAAATAACTTTTTACACTACTACATCTGCACATGTCTAGTTCCACTAAATTCCCTATTCTAAAGACTGGTGTACCCAAAAAGACAACCAGAAAAAATAAGATAAGCCCTACAGATACTGCTGATACAAAACCAAAAATGGCAACCAAACTAGATTTGAATCTCGCGTTAAAAATCGTAAAGCCCTTTTCTGGTTTAGCAATCGATCTACCGAACTACGTTGAGAGCATCGAGCTCCTGAAAGATTATTCTGAAAACGTTAATGAAAGTGAGCTCCTTCGGTTCGTGAAATTGACCCTAACAGGTCATGATGGAGCGAAGCCGGGATAAAAATCAAAAATTCATTTTTGGATTTCAGAAAAATGAAACATGTTTTCTTAAACTACAAGATGAAACTAAGAAATGACCCAAAAACTAGAGCCTCTGTTCTTCCAGGTTCTGAGAAACAGCCCGTCAAAGTCAAGATTTGTGAAAATATTGCGTGAAAAATTGAAAAAAATCCATCAACTTTGAAGGTCTGTAACTCCTATAATAATAGCCGGAATCGGATTTCAAGCACAGTTTTGGAAAGGTATATTATCATGCTTTATATTTGTTGACTGTTTGAGTAAATTGAAATTGAATGTCAAAAAATATTAAGCATTGTTTCGCAAAACTCCCGGAAAATTTTTCAATTTTCTGTTTTTAACCTTACGCCATTGCTAAGGATTGTGAAAGATTGTAATATGATGCATACCCACTTATAGTCTAGAATGTTTTGTAACAATAAATGATAGTTTTTTTTGCGCATACGCGCGCATCTCTACGTTATTCTGTACTTTATATGTGAAGCTTATAGTTTATCACCTACTAGGCGTCTCCATCATGCCATATGCAACATTGTGTATGGTAAGAAATACAGCCGCTACCGGCCAGCTCTGTCGTACGCTCCTCGAACTTTGTCTTGTAAGCCCGATCGTTGGCTTCTGTGCCAATACGTTCAGCTTTCGCTCCGATTCGCTCGTCTTATTCGTTGCTGAACAAGGTGACTAAACCAAGCTAAACAACTCGCGAAGGTTTATAGAGCATCGAAGTCAAGGTGTATAGTTTTGGTGTCAAAAAAATAAAAAAATAATGGCCGTCGTAATGGCAGTAGAATTGATCGAAGTAATAATTTTCATACGCATCATTAATCACTTGAAAAAATCTTTAACAAATACACAATTTGGTCAATTCTACTGCCATTACGACGGTCTTTGATTTTTTATTTGTTTGATACCAAAACTATACACCTTGACTTCGATGCTCTTTAAACCTTCGCCAGTTGTTTAGCTTGGTTTAGTCACCTTGTTCAACAACGAACAAGACGAGTGAATTGGAGCGAAAGCTGAACGTATTGGCACAGAAGCCAACGATCGGGCCTACAAGACAAAGTTCGAGGAGCGTACGACAGAGCTGGCCGGTAGCGGCTGTATATGAAATTCTCATTCAATGACAAATGTGAAGCAGGGTAGTGGTTGAACATCACGTAAAAGGTGAAAGACCAAGTTATTGGCAAAAAATGAAATTTGGTTTGGTTTGCTTTGAATGTATCAGGTCGCTTTTACTTGTTCTACAGCTCACAAATCCATCTTTTTATCCAAAAAATTGCTCAGAATAATGTACCCCTACTAACACTTTGTTCTGTTTGTACCCTTACATATCATATACGTTTTGATATCATAAACGTTTTGATAAACAATGCTTCTTGCAAGGAAAATATTTGGTATGCGTTAGAGTTCATTGAAAGTAAAGTAAGCATCAAACCGTAAGCATCAATCACACTGCGTGTAGATTATATACAAATGCAGAAATCAAATTTAAATACTAAAAGCAGAAATCTTGCGGCACCTTTCATCTTCTTTGTGTGATTCACTAAGCGTCGTATTATTGTGCTCGTGGGGCATTGACGGATCTAGTGGACATAGCATTTACAATGAACCGCTTCATGGTTTCGGAGAAAATACTGCATCAGACAGTGATGTACTAGTATCGGCATTAACGCCAAAGTGTTAGGTTTTGCAGGCCAATTGTGATCGAGTTTGCGAAAAAGTAAAAAAAAAAAGTTATACAAACAGTAGACGAAAGCAAAACCCAAATAACCAGGTTAGTTCCTTATACAATTCAGCTAAATGAAACAAGTTATGTGGCGGTAAACTATTCATTTTACACGAGTTTAATTGATGGAAAATTTTTGGCATATTTAACCGACACTCTGTCTATGCAAACATGTTGTATATATGGTGCAAAACCAACAGAAATGAACAGTGTAGAGCAATTAGAAAATGGATTTATTCGAAATCCTGAGAATGTATCTTATAGAATATCTCCACTACACTGTTGGATGAGATTTTTCGAATGCTTGCTTCACATTTCGTACAGAATTGAATTAAACAAATGGAAGGTTACTAAAAATTATAAAAACATGTACAATGATCGAAAAAAAAATTTTTTTATTGGAAAAGATGAACATGGAATTTGGTGTTAAAGTAGATGAACCAAAACAAATGGGTAGAAATAGTTCGACGGGAAATGTTTGTTGTAGGGCTTTTTCAAAGATAGAAAAATTGAGCGACATTTTGCAAATAGAAACAGAACTTATAGAAAGGTTTCTAAATATTTTAATAGCCATCAACTGTTCACAGCCTTTAAATCCAAAAACTATGAGTCTATATTGCCATGACACATACATGTTGTACATACATCATTAAAATTGGTACAAAATGCCTTCAACTGTCCATAAAGTTCTTGCGCATGTAGAAAAAATAATTGTAAATGCCGCAGGTCCATTGGCATCCTTAGGAGAGGAAGCAGCAGAAGGTAGAAATAAAATATAAAGAAGGGATAGAAGAGAACACGCCCGTAAATTGTAACGAGAATTCAATATTAAAGACATTTTTATGAGAGCATTACAATCATCCGATTCATACATTTCAACAATATCTCTGGCTAAATGGTTGAAAAATAAAAAAAATCCCATACCTAGACGCAGTAAAAACATTTTTCGTAGATTACAGCTCCTTAAATAGTAACAATCCCTTGCCAATTCAAAACCAAGAAGATGATGGTACAAGTTCAGAATATTCAGATAGTAGCTCTTCGTTAGGCGACGTTATGTCCACGTTAGATGCTTTGAATATCAATTATTTCCTAGATGAGAATGTTTTGAACGATAGTTTGTAGTAAATCTAGTTTGTTTTATATTAAACTAAAAAAAATCTTTGAGTTAATATAAAAAGAAAGATTGAAAAAATAATGCACTCGTAGAAAAATCCAAAAATATGTAGTTTTTGCAGCGCCACCTGGCGGGATTGTCCAGAAATACCATAATTTCGTGTTATATAATAGTATTACACGATATTACAATGAAAAAATTGCAAAACATTTGATTCCGAATTTTATCCCGGCAATTTGCTCTTTTCGCTCCATAGTGCAGGTGTAGCACACGGTGCGATTGATGGTGCGCTTACCATAGCAGAAGCAACTATCAAACTTAAAACCAGTTTTTCTATAAAAGTTTCACCTGCCGCAGTGGAAAACGAAATGAAACTAACCAAGCAAGCATCAAAATCAGTTTCAGAGTATGGATCAATTATAGAAAACCTAGCAGTGAAACTAGCTGCTGCCCATGTTTCTAAAGGAACATTTTCTACAGAATCAGCTTCGGACAATATCGTACAACCTGTAGCAGTCCATACCTTTATCGAAGGGCTTGAAAATCCAACAACGAAATTTTTTTTAAAGGCACGAAACCCCCAAACGCTAACGCAAGCAGTTTCTGATGCGTTAGAATGCAGTGAATCTGATGCAGAACACGAACTACAAATTTCAAGTGCTATGATGGGATCATATTATTTCAAAAATAATTATGGGCATTATTACCCACAACAACATAATGTCCCGTTCATGGAGCAAACATACCATTACCTTCACGCTGTCCATCATGTGTGGTATAGTTTACTTACTAGTAACTTAACATGTAAAAGTATATTAACCCGCATTCAACCACCACCGCGTAATTAGTTTAAACCGTTATGGTCTTTTAAGCGAACCGTTAGCGATCAAATATTCGAAAAGAATGCATGCGTCGCGCTTTGCATAGCTTCAGGCGCCTAATGTGAACCAGTAGGAAGAGGAGAATCTAGCCCGGGGCCTCATTTACTCTTTTACCGGAAAACGTTATTGATCCAAGCAAATCGGAATGGAATAGCCCTGTCTTATTAGTGACGAAAAAAGGTTCAGGTGACAAAAGAAAGTGGCGTTTAGTAGTAGATTAAAGAAAGTTAAATACAGTACTCAGAGATAATAAATTTCCTTTGCCAAATATAGAGGAAATAATAGATTCTTTAAGCGGTGCCAAATATTTCTCACATTTGGACCTTTCACAAGGTTACACAATGCGAACTGAAGGCTGAAGATAGACCAATAACCTCATTTACAACCCAATCAGGGCAGTACCAAATGACTCGCCTTCCAATGGGCTTAAAAGTTAGCCCGTCCGTTTTTTCACGATTAATGACAGTCGCAATGGCAGGACTCAATCTGGAAAGGTGTTTGGTATATTTAGATGATATAATTGTGTATGGAAAAAACAATGAATGAACACAACAAAAATCTCATGGCAATATTCGAACGATTGAGACAGGTCAATTTAAAGCTCAATCCGTCAAAATGCAATTTTCTTCAAAAAGAATTAGTTTATTTAGGGCACCTAATTTCAGCTGAAGGAATTAAACCTGATCCTGCAAAAATTGAATGCATAAAAAGTTGGCCAGTTCAACAGCGGAGGAAGTAAAACGTTTTCTCGCGTTTGCTAATTATTATCGGAAACACATTCCCAACTTTGCTAGGCTATGTATTCCCTTAAATCAATTAACTCGAAAAGGAATAGTTTTCAACTGGTCACACGAATGTCAAAAAGTATTTGAAATACTTAAAGAAAAATTCATCAATCCCCCGGTACTAGACTTTCCGGATTTCAGTGACAAAAATAAATTTACTTTACATACGGATGCTTCAGGCCACGCTATTGGGGCAGTATTAAGCAATAGCAATGGTAAACCGATCGCTTATGCAAGTCGTGCCTTAAATAAGGCTGAACAAAACTATGGAACAATCGACAAGGAACTTTTAGCAATCGTATGGGCAACTAAACATTTTCGACCATATTTATATGGAAAATCATTTGATATGTACACGGACCACCGACCATTAGTATTCCTTTTTTCTATGAATGATCCATCAAGTCGTTTAACAAAATTCCGCCTAGTACTAAAAGAGTACAATTTCACGATTCTATACAATGAAGGAAAAGAAAATGTTATTGCAGATGCTCTATCTAGACTATCAAGCTCAGAATTAAAAAAATTAAGCAACGATATCTTTCAAGTGGTGACGAGGTCGAAATCTAAATCTGAATCTGTTAAAGATCAAACAAATATGAACGAAGAAAACAATGGCCAAATCAGCACATGTATGGTTTATCTTGAGCTAAAAGTGGACACTAAAGCAGAAAACTTAATTATAACACAGGAAGAAATCATTATTCCTTCTATTACGAGCTTAACTCACTTATGTGGGGTTATGACAAAGATCAAGGAACATGAAAAGAAATTAAAAAAGTCGATATGTCTTATCACGAATGAGAATGAAAAAATTATCAACGATTTGATAAACAAGATGAAATTTTTAAATATGAAAGGGTTACCAAGAATAGTGCACGTAAAGAAAAATGTTAAAATAATCGATGAAAAGGATGTTGGAAAGAAGAAGTTAATAATGAACGACCATCACGTACTACCCACAGCAGGGCATGCAGGAATCCAAAAAACGCTACATACTATCAAACAAAAATATACCTGGAAAGGAATAGATCGAGATGTAAAACAAATGATTCGAGCCTATCCGCATTGTCAATATTTCAAACAAAATAACGTACCTAAAATCCCTATGAAAATAACAGAAACCGCATCAGAGCCAATGAATAAATTAAATGAAAAAATAAATTTTCAAAACAACAGTTTTTCCTTAAACGTACTAAAAAATAAAAAATAATGTAAGTTAAATGACATATGTATTTATGTATCAGTTTTTCGTTTTGATCATTATTCGCATAGCATCGTAGATGGCGATCGAACTGAGAGCAATCTCGATGCGAATTTGTTTTATACTTTTACGTATTACATGAACAGAGAAAACAGGATTTATTCTTTTATATGAAAATTGTCATTAAGTTAGTTGAGTCGGAGTGTACTTAAGGAAGGAGTAGAAATCCACTGCCTGTTACTGCAGGATCTGGCGCAACTCGTTTTGCTTTGCAGTGAACAGAATCGCGATGTCCGAGTACCAATTTGATAATCCTTGATAGGAGTAAGAGTAGGGCTGCATTCTGTTTTAACGTTTGCTATGAGCACTGAGGAAGTGCTCTCGTTCTTCAGCACTGCTGCGAGTGAACACAACATGCGATCTCTCAATGTCACACAGCGCTCTCCCGGGAGAGCTGCTGAAGGAGACCAGCACGCTATCTGTTCAAGTGGGCCAGAACGGGATCGCCAACGCACAGTCATAATCTGGGAGCGAAATATGCGGGTGTTGCTGACACACTCTTTCATTACTGATCTCTTGTCTTTTATCTCTGTCCGATTCAATTTTTGCGACATCCGGGAAGGTGAATGCAAGAAAACTGTTTAAAAAGCTATATCTTGATTTAGTAGGTCCGTTAGTTAATTCAGAAGGCCACGAATACATCTTAACCACTCAATGCGACTTTACGAAATTTATAACGGCAACATCGATAAAGAACAAGAAATCAGAAACAGAGGCAAAAGCGTTTACCGAAAATGTTACACTACGTTACGGAATACCAGAAATAATTTGTACCGATAGAGGAAAAGAATTCATGTCGGATTTTTTCACAAGTGTATGCGAAATGCTACAAATTGAAAAACTGAATTCCACAGCTTACCACCACCAATCAATAGGTTCATTAGAGAACTCACTCAAGATACTAGGGAATTTTCTAAGAATTTACTGTAACAAAAACCCTTTATCTTGGAAGCATTGGGTCAGTTTTTACGAATTTGCTTACAATAACACGGTTCATACGTCCACAGAATATACCCCGTTCTATCTAATGTATGGTCGACACCCTAAGGTACCCTCAAATATAATAGAAGACAATGCCGATCGGATATCCCAGAATATGGATAACTATACTGATTTTATAAAAACTAGATTAAGCATAGCCCATAATTTAGTAAGAGAAAGGTTAGGCAAAAATACCAACAAAAAAATCTACGTCAAAAACTCCAAGGATAAAGATTTCGAAAAAGGCGACAAAATCTTGTTGAAAAATGAAATTGGTAAAAAGTTGGACACTAAATATACAGGCCCCTACACGGTACTAAAGGACTGTAAGGAAAATGTAGAAATAGACCTAGGTAATACAGGGTTTGACAGGCCAACATACAACTGGGGCAACGTTCCTTCTAAATCGCACCTTCTTTCAAAACAATAACAAAATTGAAGTTCTAACGTCAACTGGGTTATTGATCAGCATCACGCTGTAACTTGACACGGAGGGCGTAACCGATCAGTGTTAAAAAGGAACTTGTCAATGAAATGAGCGTTCTAGACACGGCAGAAAATCATCACGCTTCTGATGTTTCATATTGTTGTACTTTTTTCATTGGAGTTTACCGCTGTAAATATTTAAAAAATCGCGCGCTTTTTTGTACGTCTGGTTTCACATACCTGGTGAATACTCGCGTCGTGGAAGGAGCCCTATATGTTTACCCCAGACAAGGTGTATGAATATAGAAGGTGACTTAATATCGCTTTGGTAGGGGTGCCATATTTGAGAGGTGTTATGTCAAAAGCCCAACCCTTCTCCGATACCCCCCCTCAAAACCCACATGAATACCACAGAAGTGTTATGTCAAGTCATGAAATGCAATTTTACACTGGACGACTTTACCTTCTAATTTATACACCTTGTACCCCAGAAGTGTTATGTCAAGTCATAAAATGGCATTTCACACTGGACGACTTCACCTTCTAATTTATACACCTTGACTTTTTTGGAGGTATTTTTTTAGAAAATGGCGACCGTGGCTTTTGACAGCATGGTGATAAACAGCATAGAACGTAAACAACTATACAAGTAAGCAGAAGCCTCACCAGCAAGAACCGTTTCGATCGCGAACCGGTCACGCCTCCGCCGTGGATCAGAAAGTGACGCATACACCAGTCAAATTTGCCGGCGTTCAAAATTTCCGGTTGGGAAACGATGTAACCGATTCGATTTTGTACCGAGCGCTCGTTAAAAATTGCATACCTGCAGGGACTCTGTATGGAAATCGTATGGGAAACGGTATCACCGATTCGAATTGGATGTGAGAGCGAAGAATGGAGAACGTAAAATGTATGTATGTTCGGTGTGTTCGCGCGTCTGCCACACGTTTTTTTCATGCATTTGTTTTGTTTATGGTCTGTTCTACCATTCTATGCAGCGAACAGTCGGAAACAAAACTACTTCTTCTTCTTCTTCACTGGCCCGCTCGGAGTTGAGCACGTCGTGCTGACATGGCCTGGTCACCAATCGCTTTCCAGGTCGCTCGGTCCATGGCTGCAGCCCTCCAACCCCGGTCGCATCCGATGTCTCGCAGGTTCTGCTCCACTTGGTCCATCCACCGAGCTCGCTGAGCTCCTCGTCGTCTCGTGCCGGGCGGGTCGCTGGTGAGCACCTTCTTGGTGGGGCATGAGTCCGGCATCCTCATGACATGCCCCAACCAACGAATCCTGCCGGCCTTCGCCATCGTCAGGATGTCCGGCTCGCCATACAGCTCAGCTAGCTCGTGGTTCATCCTTCTCCTCCACACGCCCTGCTCATACACGCCGCCAAAGATAGACCAGAGCACGCGCCGCTCGAAGACTGCGAGAGCGTTGGCGTCCTCCGTGAGCAGAGTCCAAGATTCGTGCCCATAAAGGACGACCGGTCTAATCAGCGTGCGGTATATGGCACACTTAGTGCGTGGGAGAAGCCATCTGGACCTCAGGAGTTTGTGGAGCCCATAGTAGGCACGATTCCCCTGAACAATGCGCCTCCGGATTTCGCAGCTTACGTTGTTGTCCAGAGTTACGACAGTGCCAAGGTAGCAAAACTCCTCTACTACCTCAAGTTCGTCGCCGTCCACTGATACACTGCTCCCCAGCATGGCTCTGTCACTGTCAGAGCCTCCGACGAGCAGGTACTTTGTTTTCGTCGCATTGATCTTCAATCCAATCCTTGCGGCCTCGCTTTTCAGTCGGGTGTACGCCTCGCACACCGTCCTAGTGTTCCGCCCGATGATGTCGATGTCATCCGCGAAGCCGAGGAATTGGAGCGAGCGGGTGAAAATCGTGCCACGGATGTCGAAGCCCGCGCTCCTCATGACACCTTCCAGAGCGATGTTGAATAGAAGGCAGGAGAGTCCATCACCTTGCCTCAGACCCCGATGAGATTCGAACGGATCCGACAGCATGTTCGAAATCCTAACCTTACACTGCACCCCCTCCATTGTGGCCTCTAGCCCCGGACTCTTGGGGGCGTGTGGAAGAGGCAGCTGTCACCATCACCCGGGAGCTGCAGCGGATTTGGACAGCGGAGCGCAGGGCGGTGTCGGAGCGGGCAACGCGCGCGACGCCAGACGTCGGGTGACAGAGCGCGAGATGCGACGGCAGCGATGGCGAGAGGGCCGCTTTGGCCGTGACCCAACGCTGCGAGACCGCATCCTAGCAATGACTGAAGAGATGCGTCAGGAATTCCGGCGGCGAGCCCGGCAGTTGCAGGAGAACATTCGGAGGCTGGAGCACCGTCGCGATCTGATGCCGCCAGCGGTTTTCGAGGCAACGATGGCTCTGTATGTGGCAAGCCTCAGACACCACGACGCGGCACCAGAACACCAAGCAGCAACAGCGGCGAGGGTGCAGGAGGCCCAACGGGGTCTGGAAGTTGCGCGCAGACAACAGAGGAGAACGCCCTGCAGCGGGTAAGGCGACGACTGCAGACGGACCGAGCCCAACGTGGACAAGGCGTGGGTCGACGAGGACGAAGTAGCGGGAACGCGTCCCGATAGATTCCGATCTACGTAGAGAGGGGCCCGATGGCCAGACGCTTGCCCCACACGGCTCTACCGTTTAGGTGCATGCCGTGTGGGGCACTACAAGGCTAGAGGAGGGAGTAGTTGATGTTTTCTTGATCTGTGATATTGTAAACTAGTATTTTAGGTATTTACGAAATACATCAATGAACCCTTGATAAAAAAAAAAACAAATTGTGGCCTCTAGCAGTCGAACCAGCTTCTCGGGGAAGCTATACTGCCGCATGGTCTTCCATAGCTCCTTCCTGTCTATGGTATCGTAGGCCGCCTTGAAGTCGATGAAGAGGTGGTGTGTCGGGATCTGGTGCTCTCGGCACTTCTGGAGGATCTGCCGTAGCGTGAAGATCTGGTCGGTGGTGGATTTACCTCCAACAAACCCAGCTTGGTAGCTTCCGACGAAATCTGTAGCAAGGGGCGCGAGTCTGCTATCTGGGATAGGATTTTGTAGGCAGCATTGAGAACTGTGATGGCTCGAAAGTTGGCACAGTCCATTCTGTCACCTTTCTTGTACACTGGGTGGATGACACCCAGCTTCCAGTCCTCCGGTATCCTTTCCTGCTCCCAGATTTTCACAATTAGCTGGTGCATACTGACGGCAAGCTCTACCGAACCCATCTTGAATAGTTCTGCCACCAGCCCATCGCTGCCAGCTGCTTTGTTCTGTTTCAGCTGCTTGATGGCACTAGTGACTTCGTCCAAGGATGGTGGGAGCACATCGTCATCTACCTCCTGGCTAATGTGCTGCTCAGTTCTGCCTGCGCCGCTGCTAGACTCCCCTAATTCCGCTCCGTTCAGGTGTCCGTTGGAGTAGCACTTCCACCTTTCGATCACCTCTCGCTCGTCCGTAAGAATGTTGCCCTCCTCGTCACGACACATTGCGACGTTTGGCGTGTAGCCGCCCCGTGTCTTCTTCAACATCCTGTAGAACTGGCGAGTTTCCCCCGACTGAGTTAGCTGCTGCATCAGTTGTTCATCCGACTCCTCGAAGCGGCGCTTCTTGCTCTCGAAGAGCCGGGTTTGCTGTGTCCTCAGTCGTTTGTAGTGTTCCACGTTCTGACGGGTTTCGCGCTGCAGCATTCGGGCGCGCGCTGCGTTCTTCTCGGATAGTGCCCGCCTGCACTCGTCATCGAACCACTCTTTCCTCTGGTTACGTGGCTTATGGCCCAGTGTCTGCTCGGCTGTGCTGCTGATGACTCGCTCCACCATACGCCAGTGGTCATCGAGGGACATTGTGGCGGTCGCGATGTTGTCCGGTAGCGCTTCCCCAAGCGCTGTCGCGTAGCCCTTGGCAACAGCAGGTGTTCGCAGCCGATCCGTGTTTAGGCGTGGGGTAGGCCGGTGACGCAGTGTGTTGACAGCGCAGAGCTTCTGCCGTAGCTTCACCATAACCAGGAAGTGGTCCGAGTCGACGTTTGCGCCCCCGTACGTACGTACGTCGATGATGTCCGAGAAGTGTCTTCCGTCTATGAGAACGTGGTCTATTTGGGAATATGTCTGCTGTGGTGATCTCCAGGTGTAGCTGAAACGAGGTTTGTGCTGGAAGAAGGTGCTACGGATGTTCATGTGCCTCGAGGATGCGAAATTGATGAGCCGGAGGCCGTTGTCGTTGGTTAGCTGGTGGACGCTAAAGCTACCAATCGTAGGTTTATAGGCCTCCTCTCGCCCGACCTGAGCATTTAGATCTCCGATGACGATCTTCACATCATGTTGTGGGCAGCGGTCGTACTCCCTTTCCAGCTGCGTATAAAACGCGTCTTTGTCGTCATCGCTGCTCCCAAGGTGCGGGCTGTGCACATTTATAATGCTCAGGTTGAAGAAGCGTCCACGTATCCTAAACCTGCACATCCTGTCGTTTATCGGCCACCATCCGATCACACGCTTCCTCATAGCACCCATAACAAGGAACGCCGTACCGAGCTCGTGCTTATCTCCACCACTCTGGTAGATCATGCAATCGCTGCGGTAGCGGCGCTCCGAAACTCCCTTCCAGCGAACCTCTTGAAGTGCTACTATCTCGAAGCCGCGGGCTCTCACTTCCTCTGTGAGTATTCTGGTACTCCCGGGTGATGTAAGAGACCTGCAGTTCCATGTACCGAGTTTCCAATCATAGTCCTTTTTCCGTTGCGAGGGTCGGGCATGATTGGTCCAAATCGGTTTTTCTTCGTAGTGACTTTTCGTTACGGTTATACAGGGGGTGGCTTGTAAGGCCTCTCCCCCCGCCTCCTATCTCGTTGGTGGAGCAACGCATCCTAGCTGTTTTACGTCCCGTAGGATGCCAGGACAGGGTGTACAGCCGCCCCTAACATGGGGAACAGACGCTGGTTCGAGCCGCTCCTAACATGGAGAACAGACGCTCGGGGATGAACTACTAGCAAGTAGCAGTCCATTCCCCCTCTCAATTCAGCCTTGCCGCCCATCCGCCCTAGGGGGTGGGTTTCCCCGTGTACCCAAGCTTGGATATTTAGGCGACAAGTTACCGTTCTGTACGTCGCGGACGTATTGAGTAGGAGTTGGGTAGGAGAGCCTATAGTAGCCTTCAGGAGGCGTCGAATCCAACCCTTTACAGAACAAAACTACACGAAGCTTAGAAAATGCATGATATAAATTTCAAAATACACCGTTTTGGTTTATCGTAGCTAAACACAATCCGAAAACAGAATCTTAACCTGAAAAGAATCTTTTCAACTCAGGTCATAGCTCCTAAATCGCTTAACAACTGATAGAGTTTTGAAGGAGCAAAGATCAATGCTTTTGAGAGCATTTGCAACATTGCCATATAGTTTTTACAACACAACAACTGGTAGAAAGATGTCTCTTTGGACAAAAATGGTACCTGCGAGCAGAAATCATGCGTTTAACTCGTTGTTTGAAAAAATCGGTCACAGTTCAACATCAATGAAAATAACAAGCGCATACGCCGTGGTGTAAAACATAACGTTTGTAACGGAAACAAAGTACAACAAAGACACAATCGAGTCATTTATAATATTTATATGTTGTATTTATAACATGAAAGTAAAGTTGATGAATTTAAAATTCTGACGACCACGTTGAATTTTTAATCCAACCATGCACTTTCTCGTTTTCAATCAACAAACAAACAAATCACAACTTTTCCATTGCATCGGGCTCAAGTAGTGCCAGGCTCAAAGCACTTTGTATGAAAAGTGGAAGCAATGCGCAATTAAACTATGTGCATTTCCTGCGCTTAAAGGAAAGGTACAACATAACGGTATTATTTTTCCAGCCTTGATTACTCCTCTCATGTAGATGCTACATCCGATAATGCTGTATGTTTTGCAACAATGTCACCAACACTGAATAGTTGAATGCATACCAACGTGTTATCCAAAGACTTCATGTTTTCAATAACCCACTCGATCGATTTTCGTAATACAATCGCATCACTAGACGAACTCCAATATTACAATAAGGCCGTGTAATATCAAACCCTAGGCATTTGTGTTCATAGGAAACTTACAAAGTAACGGTAATTTGTCCGGCAGTGATCTTTTTTCTATCCGCCCGTGCAGTTGCTACAGCAATACAAGCGTATAAACTCTTGCACACCTGAGCAATGCCTGCCAAGGTAATACCCCGCTAGGCGATTTCGAGTACTTTCCTCGATCCGCAACCACCCCTGACCTATACTTTGGATGTTGTGTACAAGACTTGGTGCATGCTTTCTCCCTTACACGCCTAGGCTATTTTTTGCTATCTTCCTCTTCTGTGTAATGAACGTACCGCTTCGATCCAACATGGTGTGTGAAACATGGTGACCCCCCGCTAGGCGATTTCGAGTACTTTCCTCGATCCGCAACCACCCCTGACCTATACTTTGGATGTTGTGTACAAGACTTGGTGCATGCTTTCTCCCTTACACGCCTAGGCTATTTTTTGCTATCTTCCTCTTCTGTGTAATGAACGTACCGCTTCGATCCAACATGGTGTGTGAAACATGGTGACCCGTATCTTACACTCGTGTGTTTTACTTGTGTTGATGCGAGAATTGCTCGACGATTCGGCGGAAATTTGACAAGTCAGGTAGGCGCGCATATTTCAGTCAAGAGCAAATCGCACTAACGACAACTCTATATTTTAGGTGATCTACGCGCAAGTGTTGAGGAATGGCATCGTCTTCGCTTTCTGGAGGAGTTAGAGCGGAAGTGGAATCAGAATTGTTGGAGAAGAAGGGATCAGCGAATGTTCCGGAGGATTCAGCGACAACAGACATTGGAATTGGTAAGATAAAAAATGTAGTGAAAGCTATTCATACGTAGTGTAAAAGCGGACCCATTTTAAAGTGAGATTATTATTGTGTTAACACGTTAAGCGCTACGTCGGTCCCGTGGGGCCGAGAGAATTCTTTCTCGTATGCCGGCGTAAACAAACGTGAGCAAGTGAAAAACGCATTAATACTTAATGGAGGATCTTGCCAGGATGTGCAGAAGTGGTACAATTCGTTTTAGAATAAAGCGACTCTTTGCGTTGAAGAAACAATTTCAGGTATGAACCGAGGTTGCCTTTCAATTCGAAAGAAATTCGTTAGCATTAAACATACATGGGTAGGTATCACAAACACAACTAAACTCCTCCGAGCATACTCACACAGCTACAATTTCTGTGCCACTGGATGCACGCACACATCCCCATTTGCTCTGTTTATTTGACTGCTCGAACGTCCTCCAACGTTCTACCGCGTGCAAGCTCCCATATAAAAACGTCCTCCTTTTACCCAGGCCCGAGGCCTGATGACACAAGTGGAGGACAACTTGCATGCGACCTCGCCTAGCGGGACCAAAGCAATACTTGACAACCTCTGTTTTTCTGTCAGAATAGCTTGCCTTGGCATTGCTCATGTGTGAAGTATCAGCGCAAGTTGTCGACAAGTTGGCGACGACAACATTGTTTTAAATTCCATTCTATACTCGTTTTTACATTAAAAATAAACAACACCAATTGTGTTTGAATGCGAATAGTTGTTTACGCTTGGTATACTGGTTTGTTTACCATTTCTGTACTAGGTAATATTGAATTGTCAAACATTGGCGAGGTTGCAACCAAAATTTTTTGGTTGAGCAAGATTAGGTTGCAAATTTTTCCGACAGATGGCGATACCATAGAATCTGCATATTGGCAGTGAAAGTTGGCGCCAAAATTGGCAATTTTTTTTTTTTTTTTTTTTTTTTTTTAATTTTAGAGATTTTGACCTATTCGGTCATTCATCTCTCAATGAAGCACAGTCTTTAAAATTGGCAATGTGTGCAAGAACTTTATGTTTTGCAACAGCTTTACCTACGCTGAATAAACAAATGCAATAATTGCAATAATTGCCGAAATAAACACATGCAAAATAATATTGTGGAATTTCCAACCTAAATCCAAATTTTACATCAAGAACATTAGCTTGACGAAATCTTTTCTCTTTAACATTTGCATCACCTGCTTGAAGCCATCATAATACAGGAAAAAATACCAATATAGATATGTTGCAAATTGCTAACGTTTGAAGAGGAAACCGCGCGAGTGAAAACTAATGTTGGGATCAAAACTAGCGTAGAAGACGCTCTGATTTCCTCAAATGGCAAGCTAGGCTGAAAAATCCGATCCGAAGCCGATTTCTGCATAAAAAGCATGGCAACATGGCGGTGCTGGGTGGCAGGAGAGAAGGAAATACTGTGAAATGTCTTGTAAATATCGTTATCATTACCCGATCTATCCGGTCTGTTAATCTTTGGAAGCTAAGTACGAAGAAAAGTTCCTTGTGGAAAAATCATAGCTTTGAAAATCGTTATCCCGCATTGCATCATATCCGCTGGCACATGGTATTATCGTTTTCCTTTTTTTTCATAATAAACAGAACTTGTTACATTATAACCACCTTTGCATCGTTTTGCAACAATTTTACTCTAACAACACTAGAAGATTCCGAGTGGATGATTTTAATTTTTATAGTGTGTGTTTGCCTTCACATCACAGTGGTGTGACCGACCGAGTGGTAAAACGAGTGTTGTATTTTGTTTTGAATGGTTTGTGACAATTTTTGCAAGGGCACCTATTTATACATTTGGGTTGTATTTACGGGCAGAAGGAAGGGTCTGAGGGAATCTTCGTGGAACTTTAAAAGTTGTGTTTTAAAAAGGACTTGAAGTTTGTCTAAGACCGCAAGCCGCTATCTACCACCGTTTGAGCGCAAGTGCCAAAAAACATGTTCCCATTGAATCCTACAAAAGTCATTGACATCAGTACACAATGAGATGACGCGCATTCGATTTCTTGAATAAAAATTTTTTGGTCAAAAAATATATATTTTTCGAATAAAAAATGACGACCATCAATTCAATACATCCCTGATTGCACCTTGACTACATCACTGACCGGGCGTCTCCATAGCCAAGATAATCTATCTTGTTTGTTTTTTTTTTGTTTTGCAAACTCGTTGATATATATTGGGTACACAACGTGTTGGATTTATGGTTGGCAATAGCCTACCTTGTTTCCAGTATTTCTTTCAGATTCAATCATGCCATTTCAAGGGTTCGGGACGTCAACAGCGCTACATACACGTCGACGATGCAAGAGCGAACGAGACGGAAACACATGTGCGGCCAGAGCCAATACCCCCAATACACGTCCATTCCGCAGGAGCATCAACTGCCGACTGACCGACCCGTCTCCGACCGCTGAGTGCGAGCGTACGCGCACACGCCAGCGGAACGAAAGAGAAGACATAGGCAAGACAAGAACCGATATGGGGGAAAGCGTGGGAACTTTTTTTTGCGGTTTTGTGCGTGCCTTTTGCATACTGATCCCCATTACCCGGGACAAAACCCGGGTTTCTCAGCTCCTATAAGCATGCAACACGGTGTAATCGGTATCGCGGATCGAATGAATTTAGTCGTTTCTACTGGAAGACCGTGCAGAGAACCGGACAGACAACCGGCTTCCATTTTGTATGGAGAAAAGTTCATTTTGTGTTACCCTGGTATGCGTGACCCCACCAACATTTCGCTATGGAAAATGACCGCTGCTTTTCTGTGAAGTGTTCGGCTACTTTTCCTATTAAAGCAGCTCCGTTCATTTCTGATGCAGCACCGGAGTTCATGAAATAATTGAAGCGTATGAAATAATTAATGAAATAATTCAACAAATTTAAGCATTGTTTTGAACCTTTGCAAAAAAATGTGAAAAAGTTCAAAAAACATTTCACAACTCTTGTTCCGTTTGTTTCTCTTTCTTCTGTTCTGTTCTGCCTTTCTCGTTCTGCTGCTGCCTCGCTCCCCTCTGCGGTCCTCTTGTAACCTCCTGATGTGTTCTGCTCGCCTGGTAGCAGGTGTTCCGCCGTTCCTTCGGCTTTGGGAGTTGATATGTTGCCTGAGGGTGAAAGATGTATATATTTGTCTTTGTTATTAAAGTTTTTACTTACCATTTGATTCTGCCAGTCCGAAGCGTGTGGGGTGTTAATCTCGAATTGTTCCAGTAGTCCACCGAGAATCTTGTACACCCTCGGGTTTAACTAGGGTTTTCTTTAATCGCTTTGGTGTTTGCGTGACAGTACACGCACGCGTCGCTTGATACACACATGTGTATAACGCACGCGCGTTGACCTTGTAAATAGAACCACTAACAAGAACCAGCTGATTCTTGTTTTGCCACACTGGTGTGGCGACAACCGATCGCACCGTATGATTATTTTTGTTATATTTTCGCGCAGCATTAAATATACATATGCGCATGGAATTTCTTTGTGTTATCATTACAGTTGTTCGTCACATTTTTAACATGTAATAAAAGGTACTAAAATATGACCGCAAAATGTTTGATTTAAATTTCAATACAAACTGGCGCTAGGCCCAGTGTACTGCCGGCGTCATTAACAGTGACCAAGCGCTTAAGTTGCATGTTTTTTATGTAACATGTGCTTTATACGTTAAGAACATGCAAACCAAAAGTGGATGCGGAGCAAGAACAGTACGAATGATGAAAGATGTACTTTTTCCTCTACGAGGAACTTTGCTTCATGCTTGATCGCAAAATACGAGGAACTTTTTCCTCTACGAGGAACTTTGCTTCATATCTAGCTTGAAATATATTATAGATAAGAAATTACTTTTACAAAGATAGGCCATGCCAAAATCTGGTTAAAAACTAACTGCACAGCTTACCTACATCCACTACATCCAACTGCAAGTTGCAATGATTTTTTTTTTCAGATTTCGATGTCGCCTCGCATTTTTCATTGCTTAGCATTTGATTGTTTCATGAGATTACGTCTTTTGGAAACTAGTAAAGATCTACACATAAATCTATGAACCAATTGGAGACAGCATTCGGAAGTAACGGATAAAAATCTAGCTCTTATCAAAAGCTACTTTTGTGTGCAAAATGCGCTCCAACATCTTCTTCTGCCGGAGACATAATCGTTTCCCAGCATAAGGTGAAATCATGTATTGACAGTTTAAAAGAGAGCAGGTTGATGGCACTCCTTAGTCAAAATGCATTAGTTTTTTTAATGCTGGTAACCCTAATATAAATACATAAACTCGTGTAGCAACTGCTCAGGTGGATAGAAAATTAACCACTGCCGGACAAAGATTACCGTTACTTTGGAATTAACCTTTGATCTGAGAAACACGGCCTTAACGTTTGCATTAAAAAATAGACAAATTTTCGTCGACGATCAGAAAAAAATCAAACACGTGTATTGAATAAAGTAAATTTTATTGTAAGATTAAGATTTTAGTACTTTCAAAATAATTTCCGACGGCCAATTGGCCTTGGCCGAAACTTTGGCTTAGCCAACTAAACCAACCATGTAGGAATGTTTTCAGTTGCTGTAAATGTTTTTTTTTCGATTGGTTGTAGTTGATATGCTTGAGGAAGGTTAGCAGTGTGTGATATTTTAATTATATTTAACCCGTTCAACTCCTCCGATCCTCTTTACATATGATTTACTGTGGCTAGGTACGTCCAAACCACTGAATCGTGCTCTTTATCGTGTTTTCTGATAAAGTTGGTTTATTCCGGAAGACACTGCACACTATACTCTTCTCCATACGCCGGAAGTCTAAACAGGAAGAACAGCGACTTTGGGCAAATCCTTCTCGCTGATTTTCATCCACGATATGCCGTTCTATGGGAGTTTAGGGACCACAAAACACTTTAAAAATACTGTAACAAGCTTCAAAAGTAATATAAAGTACTAGGTTTTTTTACCACTTGTCTTCTTCTGGTTTTAAATAATCGTTGGTCACGAGGTCCGCTATTAAGCTGGATGTTTAACACAAAATCAAACGTAGATGGTTGTTGTCAAACTTGTTCTAAATTTAAACGAAAAGCTACTTTTTAATTTGCTTTTAACAGACAGTTGCTAACGTGTTCCGTTTTTTCATGAAAAGTCGTTAAAATTTGTCTCATTTTTTAAATGCAAACGTTATTGTAATATTCCCGAAATGCAAACGTTTGTCACTAATCAAGATTTGATCGGTATAAGGACAGTCTATGTCGATTATTTAAAAAATTAAATGCCCCACTTTTGAATATCTTTCACGCCCGAAGATAAAACTCGAAAAAGAATTCTATATTTCAAATATCAAATGGCGAACATGAATCCATAGCGTCGAACACCTCGCAATAATTGGCGTTCGAGATCATTGATTCAAATGATCAATGTATCGCTGGGTTATATTTTTTATGTTTTGAATATAATGGACACACTTTGTGAATAGCCGAACATTTGTTAGTTTGATATGCATTCGTTTATTCACAGGTGTAAAACGTACAGCGGTAGCAATGGTAGCAACTGCGGGAGAAGAGTAAAAATTGAATGCGGGAGGAAAACAATCTCATCCGCCCTTCTTAGAACACAGCTTGAACCGGCAACTAGAAAACTTGTGATTTGTTTTTCTAGCGCTGGAATTGCTGATATGCATGTGCTTGTGCATGCGCTAACAGATCGTTCGAATTGAATAATATTTGTCTATTTTCTCGTTGTCATTATAAGTATGTAACACACAAACACGATTTTGTAATAACGTAAATGACAACATTCCCACATATAGAAATTCTGTCGAAGGATTCTTTATTCTATCAAGTGTTGCCTTGAAGAGACCGCACGAGAATGCTTCGAATGCTTTTGAAATCATACATCTTTGATCATATAAAATCAATCATTTCTGTGGCAATCGAGATGATATAAATATTAATGCAAAGGTATTTAGTGCGACTATCTTTTGTCTGTATGATGCACTTGGCTAGGAATAACCATTGAGGAGCTATGTTTGTTTTATTTCTTCTCTTTATTGTGCATCGATAATAGATTTGAAAGCGTCAATATTGTTTACAATGGAAAATGTTCTACCGTTGGTGGCAGCACCGGTGCCATCCAAAGTTCAAAAATAAACTTTCCGTTCAAACTGTAACGGTTTATGCTTTCCATCCTTCGCTTTATTTCATTTTTCATGCAAAGTTTCACTCAAGAGCGGGTTGAAAAATTTCGGTGCTGCAGCACGAATGCGACGGAGCATAAGTCAGTCGCTGCGTCTCGCTCCGATCCACGGGGATAGGCCTGAGTTCATTCAAAATTGGTAGTAGGGGAGCCATGCATGAATTTACTCCCCGCATCACGCATCCCCCCTTTGGGTCCCACGAACTTGCATCGTTCGTTTCCTCCATTCTTCATGCCCCGCGGTCGTTGTCGTGCGTCTGTCGTTTTAAAACGCTTTCTGTCTTTTTTGCGCTTTTTTTTCTCTTTTGCTCATCTTTGGCTTCGCGCCAAAACTATGAAGTGACGTCACATTGCTTTTGTTTAATACGATTTTAGTTATCACTTGCGGTAGAATTAAATCATAGTTACGTTGATTACAAGTGAACAAAGTTTTCCAATGTTTATAAAGTGAAAAATTATACCTTGAATTGTGCCAAAATGTCCGATCTTGATAGAATGAAAAAAACTGGCAATTTCACTGAAGATGGATTTACCAGTCGATGAAGAAGCAGGATCAAGTGGATTGAATGAGTGAAAATAATGATTTAGTAATATTGAATTAGTGTTAAAGCTTTATTTTCCAGTGTCACTACAATTACATGCCGTTAATCCTTCGGATAGCACCGATATGCCATCTGAACCACAAGAGTATCAAGCAGAGAGATCCTTTCATTCCGAAGATCCGAAATTAACGGATTATTTAGAATCTAGTTCTATTAGTATGACATGATGTCTTCTTGTTATCTTGTATATGCACTCTGGCTGCAGCATGTTGCAGTTTCTTCATCAAAAAGTTCCCAACATATTTGTCAGCTACTATTTTAATGCTCGTTACTGCCTATTGCCTTAAAAATACTCTACCTCTTTAAAATTAATCAAACCTGTCGTTGCTTGCCCAGGTGTCCTACTGATACTCGAGCAATAAAAACTGGCAAAAAATGGCTTAGCAAAAATAATATCATTAGAATCGTGCATACGATTGGAAGGTTCTGCGCGCGTGACTTGACTTTGCAACAAAATTCAAAATCCGTCTCCTTACGGATGAGGCCTTCTCTAGGCTGACTGACTGCCACCATAGTGTCCAAAGTGACATTCGTAGTCGCAGTGTTGCGCAGAACTAAGTCCAGTTTGGCTTAGAGCCTCTCATTTTGAAGTCGAAGTTCTCTGTTGTGATTTTCTAGTTTAGTGAACTTCTCTACAAATTTTTCAGACATAGACAAGATTTATTAGAGTTTGCATTGTTGTATTGTTGTCCATGCTAATTGGATTTTGTGTAGGGCACAAGGTGTAGGTAGCTAAAGCAAATGATTTGTAATCCTGCTTAACAATGACATTCTGCTCATTAATTTACACGGCTGTAAAACAAACAAATATTAAAAAGAAACACAAATATCTCCATTGCTTTTGGATCCATTGCTTCAGGATAGTTTGATGGTGATGATGATGGAAATGAAGAGCAAGGTTTGAATAAATAAATAATAATGAAAACCTAATAATGTAACTTAATCGATCTTGGATGCTGCTAGATCGATCACGAATGGTTCGATGACAGTTGACCAGTCGAACAAATTGCCGCTAGAGGGAAACTCCTGATAAAGATGAGAGAGTAAGGAGCAGTCGTTCTCACTCTACTATCTGGTATCTAGACAAGTTATTGAGAATGCATCAGGATGCACTGGTATCAGCTGATACAAGTCAACGACCTGTGACAAATCCGAATTGGTTGGTGGATTTGAGAACGACCGTTCTTTCGTTCTGCATAGCGAAAATTTTTAAACTTTGGCTCTAGTAAAATTATTGTCAATTTAAATGCTGAGAACTTTTTACACAAAGCGGAAAAGAAAACACGAATCGATGTAATGGCACTAAATTCGTAAAATTATTAGATAGTAGATTGCGTAGCACTTTAAGGTGTAAACTGAATTATGCTTACATTCAAACATTTCGTTATTTATATTGAATCACCAACTGGTCATGCAGAAGAGCAGCCGATAGCACAACTGGAAAACACTTCGTTCCATGGGTAAATATAAACCATCAAATAACGATAATCAATTCTTACTTGCCTTCTTTCAGGAACAATTGCACCGTAAAAAGTTAGCTCTTCAATTAGAATAATATGATACGACGCTTCACAGGCACGATATACCCGCGCGTGTAAGAGCAAACGAGAAGCAGACAGCTGTTTAGACTCCGGATCACGGAGCTAAAGAACAAAGCAGGAGAAATAATCGAAGAGAGAGAGAACACGGGCAAAACAAATACGACACCGATTTTTTTTTATGCAACGCGTTTGTGACGTCATCAATCCGGCATCACCCTAAACACACCGCAACACCGCAAAAATCGGGTGATGGCAAGTGCTCATGTGTGTGTATAACGCGGCGCGCTTCGACCACGACACCCAAAAATCTTGAATTTGGCGATTGTTTAGGGGCTCATTTGGATATCCAATTTTTCTATGTGTAATATCCAAATTAGATAAAAAAACCCGCGAGTTTTTGCCCTCACTCCCTCCACTTGATCCTGCTTCTTCGACTGGTAAATCCATCTTCAGATACTTTGCGACCCTACGACTGAGTTTGCCAGTTTTTTTCATTCTATCAAGATCGGACATTTTGGCACAATTCAAGGTATAATTTTGCACTTTATAAGCACTGGAAAACTTTGTTCACTTGTAATCAACGCAACTATGGTTTTAATTCTACCGCAAGTGATAACTAAAATCGTATTAAACAAATGCAATGTGACGTCACTTCATAGTTTTGGCGCGAAGCCAAAGATGAGCAAAAGAGAAAAAAAGCGCAAAAAAGACAGAAAACAATTTAAAACGACAGACGCAGGACAAAGACCGCGGGGCATGAAGAATGGAGGAAACGAACGATGCAAGTTCGTGGGACCCAAAGGGGGGATGCGTGATGCGGGGAGTAAATCATGCATGGCTCACGCATACACTCGCAGCTCGGTGCCGCGGCAGAAAGTGGTTGCATAGCCTCGTGCGAGTGGAAGCAAGAAAGAAAGTGCAGATTTAGAGTGAGAGGTCCGAACAGTATCCGATTTTTGCGATTGGGATATTAGCGAGACGTTCTTGCATTATCTTATTATTTTACAAAGATGTTTCACTCGACAAAATTGTTTCTCTTGAGAATATCTTTCGTTTGAAATGTCGTTTGTGGAAACCCGTCAAGCAGTTGAAAAGTTGCAGATTGCTAAATAATTCAATTTTGTCAACATTTTTGTTCTTTGTCCGATTTTTACAAACGACATTTCAAATGAAAGATATACTGAACAGAAACAACTTTGTCGAAGAAAACGTTTTTCAATCATTTGTAGTTTTGGAGTTGCGATTTATCGCCTTTCAAGGTCAGCTGCTCCTGTTCCATTGTACTATTCGCTACGCGGCAAGGCGTAGACGAAACATGAACAACCTGTATGTGCAAATGATGTGCGATAGTGTTGGGCAGCCTTTGCTATACCCGAACGTCCGGATCCTTGCGTAATGGTATTGAGCAGGCTTTGCTATACCCGATGGGTCCGTGCGTAATGGTATTGATGCTGATGCTCCGAACGTGTATTTATAGAAACTTTGACCGTTGCTCCGAACGTCCGGATCGGCACATGTATACAATCAAACCCCTTGCTCACACAATCAAACACACAAATTTACACCCGTATTTAAAAGTTTGCATTCGTTACGTTTGACGAACATTCATCTGCCGGTGCGTTCATCATTCTTACCCCGCACCCGCCTGTGAGAGGACCTTCTGCCTTCCTTTCCCCCCTCTGTCCACATTGTAGTGAACTTCTCACGCGGCGAGTCGACAGGCTGTTTTTTTTTCATATGGAGTTCAGGCTGATTCGCACGTCGGCAAGTGCAAGTGGCAAGTAAGCAGGCAAGTGGCAAGTAGCCGTTCGCACTGCAGGCAAGTACTTGCCGGTAACTTGATCACTCACACAAGTACACAATAACGAATAAATTTTATTTTACCATTATTTCATCATCAATAAATGAAAAGATCGATCAACGATACGATCAAATAATATTTCTAGAACATTTGTCGAAAATTATCCTAAACAAATCACGAAAATGAAACAGTTTTTGTTTGACACCTTGTATTTACACGAGTTGTCAACCAATACATCCAGCTAATTGCCCGACAAATAGACTCGGTTCTATTCCAGTAGCAAGTAGCTACTTGCCACTTGCTACTTGCTAGGTCCTCATTCGCACGGGGTAGGTACCCGGCAACTTGCCACTTGCCGACGTGCGAATCAGCCTTAAGTAGAGAAAATGAACTCAGAGCCGGAGCGTTGCTTGGGAGATTTCCTTGCATCTATTTTGGACCACTTTTGCATCGAAATTAAAATTATTTCTCGTGCTCTAAAAATTTAAGTAACGTTTTGATAATTCCTAAAAACACTCAAGCTTTAGAAAAACATTACTTCAGAATTTTTTACGCAGTGATTGCTTATATCTCAAGGTGGGCGAACTATTTGCCTACGGCATGGTTTTTTGAAAAAGAAACAGCTTCGTAGTTTTAAGCGATTTTCTCGAAAAATATTGATGCAATCGCTTCCAAATTTGGTATTTAACAAGAATAAATTGACCTCAACACTAAAAAAAATGTAAGGGGGCATTTTTATTTGAAATCATTGAAATAATTGATCTACTTTCTAGTGGGCGAAAATTACATACGTTGGCCAAAATACCCTCGCTCAGCCTAATGATTATCAGAAATCAACTTCAATATGGCTGCACGACCCAAGGTGTATAAATTAGAAGGTGAAGTCGTCCAGTGTAAAATGACATTTCATGACTTGACATAACACTTCTGGAGTGGGTTCATATGGGTTTTGAGGGGGGGGGTATCGGAAAAGGATTGGGCTTTTGACATAACTCTTCTCAAATATGGCACCCCTTCCAAAGCGACATAAAGTCACCTTCTATATTTATACACCTTGTGCACCACCAGGCTTTTCCGCTCACTTCTCTTAGAACCCACCTTGGTGGAATCCTTCATTTTTTCATGTTTGACAACCATGTCTGAATGCATTCATGACACATGTGTGACACGCTTTCCAGACTGCACCGTCGCGTAACGCGACGTCGCCTGACAGGCGCTGAACTTCATGCAAAAAAAAAACATTTAGCGCGATTCGCGCGACATCACGCAAGGTTTTTTTATATGGAGTTCAGCTCCTGTCAGGCGACGTCGCGCTGTAGTGTGGACCCCGAGTAACACGCTTTCCAGACTGCACCATCGCGTAACGCGACGTCGCCTGACAGGCGCTGAACTCCATGCAAAAAAAATCTAGCACGATTCGCGCGACATCGCGCAAGGTTTTTATTATATGGAGTTCAGCCCCTGTCAGACGACGACGCGCTGTAGTGTGGACCCCGAGTAAGGTTTTTTTTATATCTCGGGGTCCACACTACAGCGCGGCGTCGCCTGACAGGAGCTGAACTTCATATAAAAAAAAACCTTGCGCGATGTCGCGCGAATCGCGCTAGATTTTTTTTTGCATGGAGTTCAGCGCCTGTCAGGCGACGTCGCGTTACGCGACGGTGCCGTCTGGAAAGCGTGTATGGAGTTCAGCTCCTGTCAAGCGACAACGCGCTGTAGTGTGGACCCGGAGTGAGAAAAATTGACGAGAAAATTGCTATCGTGTGATACAGGCTTTATGGGAATCATCGCCATATCTGTCATTGTTCTAATCAAGTAGACATAGAACAGCAACTTCTGTCGAATTTGTTCATCTGTTGTAACATCAGAGCTAGAATCAGTGAAAATTTAATCAATTTCTTTAAAATGGTTCAAAAAGGCACTGGATTGTTCGGATTTTTTAAAAGCGTGTACTACGATGAGTATAAATGGTACGATGAAACATTGCTCAGAGTTTCAATGGCCGCTGGCACGATGATGCGAACTGTCACATTCACGTAATGTGTTTTTATCGATTTGTTTATTTCCAGGGCTCTTGTGAAAAGTGCTTCGCTGTTTATTGTCGGTGTACGGTTAGCGCAGGAATGTGCTGGACTTGAGTTGATGCCATCGGCGCCACATTAATAATTGCCAAATACCATAAATAACAGCGATGAAGGGAATAATAAATAGTGTTATGCCGTATTCACTGAGTCTTTCTTTTGCTCTGCTAGTAAGTGCGTTTCACTTCTCATTTGGGCTCAGTTCCCAGAAAGGCAAACATAATTTTGTAGTCATTCTTACTGACGACCAAGATGTTATGCTACAAGGGCTGGTAGGTTACAGATTTGTACAACATTTTCCCATATCAAAGATATGTTTAGAGTCTACTAGGTTGAAATGTCTGGTTTGTGCTTTTATTATATTATAGACTCCAATGACGAATACTATTCAACTGTTAGCAAATGAAGGAGCAACGTTTGTTAATGCCGTACGTTTGCACACATATTCCTCGTACAATTCAACCAAACTGTGTTCCTATTTTTGTACAGTTTACTACATCTCCAGTCTGTTGCCCATCTCGAAGCTCAATTTTATCTGGGACATATGCGCATAATCATAAAACAACCAACAACTCCCGTTCTGGCGGATGTTATGGTACGTTCTGGCAACAGCATATAGAACCAACGTTACTACCTACAATGCTCTCCAAGGCAAGATACCAGACCTTCTATGCCGGAAAATATTTAAACGAATATTTCAGCGATTCGGTACCACCTGGATGGTCTCAGTGGTACGGTTTACATGGAAATTCTCGGTATTACAACTTTACTGTAACGGAAAATGGAAAAATCGTCACTTACGACAACCTTTACTTCACTGATTATCTGGTTTGTGTTAATTTCCTTCAATCCGTTTTTGTGACAAAATGAAAACTTTCGTTGTTTTGCAGCATACAAAAGTTGTAGAGTTTATCGATCAGGTAGGTCAAGATGGACCATTTTTCGCCATGATCGCACCACCAGCACCACATGCACCGTATACACCATCAGACAGACACAAAGATCTTTTCCCGGACGTAAAAGCTATTCGTACACCGAACTTCAATATGCCCTCTGGACCACTAGGTAATGTTTGAGCATGGCACGCTCCCATTGATATTGTTTATAGTTAAAATCCAAACATACATATATTTTCCTTTTATCCAACAGAAAAACACTGGCTTTTAACTATGCAACCATCAACTCTTCCCCTAGGCCTCATAAAACAGTTGGACGTTATTCAACGCAAAAGGTGGCAGACATTGATGGCAGTGGATGATATGGTGAATGGTATTGTTACCAGCTTAAAGCGGAAAAATATATTGGATAACACCTATATTTTCTACACATCAGACAACGGGTATCATATAGGTACATTGATAAACTTACATTTTACAAACTTTTGTTCTATGTTATTATAGTATAATGTAAGTAATTGTAACTGCAATGAAAAGCATGTCCCAACGATTTATAATATTCCTTGAAACCGTACTAAAAATCTTCCAAATCACCACAATTGTTTATATTGAGCTTAAATGGAAACAATATGATTTATCAAAAAAGCCTACATAACAAAATGACACATTGTGAATCACAAATAAGTTATTCTGTTTCCACGTAAACTAATGTAAATATCACGATCGTGAATAACGTCGTATCAAAGTCAAGTTAGTACAAAGAAGTTTCGAAAGTACTAGAAGCTTCAGCAATTCTCGTTCTCAGCTCACTAGAAGCTTCAGCCAAATTTTTATTGATGTTATCTAATTTATTTTCAGGGCAATTTGCTCAAGCGTACGATAAACGCCAACCATATGAAACAGATATACGTATTCCCCTTATTGTTAGAGGTCCTGCAGTTACCCCCAAAACACTGCAGCAAGATCCAGTAGCTCTTATAGACATTGTTCCTACAATTTTACATCTAACCGACTTAGAAGTTCCACCTACCATGGATGGTCGACCATTACCTCTAGACATCCAAGAAAAGGGTATCAAAGAACGACAAATTCTAATTGAATATTGGGGGGAAGGCTCGTTGGAAACGTATAATTCAGAATGCCCATGGCAAGCGCAGGATCTGCTTCAGCTGTGTTCCTTAGATGCTGCATGCCATTGCCAAGATGCATGGAACAACACGTACAATTGCGTTCGGCATTTGCGGGAAGATCTCAATTTTATTTACTGCGAATTTAAAGATAACGAGGTATATATTATTGTCCTTACGTTAATCGGATGTTTAATCTTGTTTATTTTTTTTAAATTACAGCACTTTGTTGAGGCCTACGATCTAACGAATGACCTGTATCAAATGGTAAATGTTGGTTATGATATTCTGCCATCCGTCAGTGCGAAATACAGCCTAGCTTTAATGAATCTAACCGCGTGTGCTGGACCAACATGTCATGTTGTTTATTGATGCGATCCAGCGTAAAGCGTCCGGTTTTAACCAACTAACCGAATTTGTTTTTTCAGTTAATCTACTTTAAACCCGAACTGAACCTGCACTTAACTTTATTTTATATAGTTTTTGTAACAATACCAATTGAAATAATTAAAGTATCCATTCATACCTAAAAATTTAAAAAAATTGACGCCTTTTATGTTTTTTTTATTAGGATCTAATAAAAAGCCTTTTTTAAAGTAAAAATACTCCATTGAGTCCATAAATCACATGGAAATCAGCCTCGGCGTGGACTTCGATGGAATGAATCCGATCGAATCGAGGTGTCAATTTTCAAACATATCCCGCTAGGCGATTTCGAGCAATCGCTCGAAAAACGTCCTAATATACAGGGTTTGCCACCTATGTTCAGCTCTAACTCGGGGTCCACACTACAGCGCTACGTCCCGTCACGAAACGCGACGTCGCCTGACAGCCGGCCGAACTCCATACGGTGTAGAAACAGCGAAAAACGCGACGTCACGCTAGCTCTTGTCAAATGTCAATTCGAAACGTAAACAAACCGACAGCTAGACAAAATGTAAACATACCGAATCACAAACGCGATCAAAACGAGCAATATTCTTCACGAAACATCGGATTTTTAGTGGTACTACTTATTTTTAGGCTTCACAAATGTAGTTCAGTTATTCAACTCCATTTTAATTGCTATTTTTAGAAAAGTTTTTTCGATTGCCGAAACGTAAACAAACTGCTCTTCAACAAGTAGGAGATGACAGAGTAATATATACCTCCTACGGTGGGGCAAAATATCGTCGTTGTATGTTTAAGTTTGTTTTCTCAGTGAATTTCGAAGATATCTTTAACGATCCAGGTAGCATCAGGCGTATCACCCGGCTGACAGAAATTCAATTTTTTGCTGCTGTCATGTCCCAGCGAACGGCGGTACTCTGAAAATCGAGCAGTTTTTTGCCTTTTTCTTTCGGACCCCCCGATTTCCGCTTAACGAGGGGTCGGATTACACACACACAACATTGAGTCAGAGGTGACACGCACACCAAGCGCGCCAGGCAAAAAAGAGCAAAAACATAGTTGCTCTCGTATTCCGCTCTCTACTATGCCCAGCCCCACTCTTTCTCCCAGCTCGTCTTCAATTCTCACCAATGCGTCTTTTTCTACAATTTTGTCGTCATGTTGTCTCGATAGGATAAGTCAGTGCAATAATCACTCTGGGCTATTTGTCAGTTGTCGATGCCCGAGGTTTAACATCCAATATTAACCTACGAGGAATGGACATCGTTTTCCATAACGTTCCATTCTCTCTCCCATCATGGCGCATTACTTTGCTCCGCTCAGGTGTAAGCACGGATGATTTCGCTCACAGCTTTTCGACGTCAATGATATGAATGGTGTATGTGTTCGATGCATGCATGGGGATTGTTTTGATTGCGGAATGAAATTGCGTCCAGCTAATGGAATGAAATTGCATGCATGAAACTAAGTAATTTCTTTATTTGTCGTTTTACTTATTCATTTTCATTGTTCTTCGTACGTTTTACTATAGAATTGCACGAATGAAAGAACTACATTAAAAAAAGAAATAAAAATGTATGAATTGCAATGGGTTGAAATATGGTAGTAATGCGTTATCACATTAGCACAACAACCTCAATAATGCCGCTGTATGCATGTTGTACGGGTTGATTAAGGTAAATTCAATTTACGTATGCTCGTATCAGCTTGAGTAAAGGTTCATTGGATTTCGGTTCAAAGAAGTGAGCCAAAGCCTTTGGTTAATAATCGCCATTCACATTATTGAAACTAACAGAACCGTACGGCGATTGCTACCAATTTCGAACGCTTGTAAATCTGGAGACATTCACATTGCTCAGCAATCAGCTGTGCCAATAACATGGAAAAAAATCACAACACATACAAACAAACAAAGGTCCAATAAGAGTGAAAAAGATAGCACATTTGAGGTACGCTCTTTTTGCACACAGCAGAAAGCATTAAAAGAGAATCCTCAACACGCATACAATGCACATGCCTTCCGCTTCACGCACACCATCAACCGGTTTTTATTCCGCGTTAACCACAAATGCATGACCCAATGAGGAAGAAAGAGTCAGGGCATAGCATCAATAGCAGCTATCTCGATCTTGTTCACAGTAGAGGGTCGTGGCGATGGGATTCTCCCTACCCCTCGCCTGTAAAATGAACTGATTCGAGCAAAACCGTTTGCAGGGTTGGAGCACACCATCGTCAGCCAACCCATAAGTACTGGGTTACATTTGGTATAGTACGCTGTAGCTAGACCGTACCAAGTTTTTGGTATGGTACCCTTAATGTAGTCACGCCATCACCGCGTGACTACATTAGGCGTACCATACCAAAAAACTGGTACGCTCCTAGTGTCAAAAACCGATTTTTCTGTCAGAATCGAGCGATGCAAGTGTAGTCACGAAACCTCTCACTCCAACTCCCGGTTAGAAAATCGGCCCATGAGCGCCGGGGCTCACCACCTCGACGGCGTGGGTTCGAATCCCAACCGAGACCGGACCCTCCCCTGTACGAGAGGACTGACTATCCACGTACAACAGGGAAACAAGTCTCGTAAGCCCTTAACGGGCAGGCATGACCTAGAGGTCGTTACGCCAAGAAGAAGATAGTAATTACAGGCAAATAAAAACAATAAGATTCGTTTTACCACATTGTTTCACGACTTAGAAAACATGAGAATATTTTTATCAACGTATTGAATGCTGCATAACTTCTTTCAAAACGAAATAGTTGTTGGATTAAGAACTATGACCAACAGAGTGGGTAGAAACAAAGCAAATACATAGTATCAATTATTATAAAAGAAAAAAAAACGATGAAAAGGGAACGAGTATTTTTGTTTGTTAACGCCTGGTTGGAACGACAGTTGCAGCGCATTATTTTTATCCATGGAGTAAAGTTGTCGTGTTTCAACAATATTATGGTAAGGAAAAATAATAATAACAGTTTTAAACTCTGTCATGATTCTAAAATATGCTATTTTTTCTATTTTTTCTCTAATTAAATTTTTGGAGATGCTCTTCTAAAATTAACTGATAATTGCTCGACAAGTTCTTACCAATATGAAAAATCGAGCACTTCATCGAGCTCTTTCGAGCACACCATCATCAGCCAACCCAGAAGTGCTGGGTTGCATTTGGTAAGGTACGCTGGAGCTCGACCGTACCAAGTTTTTGGTATGGTACGCCTAATGTGGTCACGCGGTCACATTGGCTTAACATGGGACTCGTAGCAAGACTAGTTCGACTCACCTCGTGCCTGAATCGAGTTACATCAAGCTCAAATTCGATTCGAAGCAAATCAGAATCGAATCAAATCTGATTCAAATCCCAAACTTATCAAGTTTGTTTCGAATCCATCAAATGAGATCCAATCCTTTGGAATCCGTCACGGGATCGGGTCTTCAAGTGTTCCGAATCCCGATTCTGCCAACACTAATAATTTCAGTCTGCTTTTGCTGATTTCCACAAGAAGCGTTCTTTTCTAAAACTTACTGGCAGACGTACTTTCAACATCAAGGTACCCAGTATAACTGTTTGGCCTTTAAAGTGATACAATTTGTCTAATAAGAGGATGCCAAGTGTTGAGCAACTGGAATCTACAAAGATGTCTGTACCGAAAGAAACATCTATCCCAGCTTCGGATGCTGGTCCGATTGCTGCTTGTATTGAAGCATCCAAAGAAAATTCGCCACCGGCAGCTGTTGAGCAGCAACAGCCTAGCGCTCATAATATCAACAACGATAAAGATGCTCTTAGTCCTGTTCAACAAATGTGTTTGATAATTGAGCACAAGATTCGTAACCTTGAGAAACGGAAGGTAACAACTATTAAAAATATGTGATTATTTTTTTGTTATACCCTGACATCCTCCTGTATGGCAACACATCAATCATGGATGCTATTATGATCCGTTCATTCTGCAGAATAAGCTCGACTCTTACAAACTACTTGAAGAGGAAGGAAAGCTGCTTTCCAATGATCAAAAGATGGCAATTTTGAAGTACGACGAATGTGTAACATCGCTAGAACTAGCTCGTGAGTTTTGTAAACAATTCTCCGCTATAGCTACGGTGGCGACCCGAGATGCCAAAAGGCAAGCGAAGAAGGTAAGTTGAAAAAAAAATTTCTTTATGTTGCTGATCCCCCCCTATGATAAAATTCGGTTTCTTTAGAACGCGTATCTCAAGGTGCAACAAGAGAATGCAAAGATACGGGAATGTCTAGTGGTGCTAGATACCGTGAGTCGCTTCACTGCTGATGAAGTTCGTGAAGATTTTCTCAATGGCACCAACGGTGCGTGTCAACTAGCTGAAACGGATGTTGAGCTGGTGATGATGGTTCTCGAGCAAACTAAGCCAAGGCGCCCTATGAAAAGCACAGATGTACCATTTTCCAGTTCTATTAGAAGCGCTGCTGAGATTCTTTCCGGGATCGTGGATGGAAGAGCTAAAGCTTTTGGGAGCTCAAACTATGCACACGTAAAATCAATCATGAGCAGAATTGAAAATTGTGGCTACTTCGAAAAACACGTTACACTCGAGGAGACAGAGTTTCAATCACCGAAAGAAGACCAAACAGAAAAGAATGAAATATGTTTGCCAGTCGTAGGAGAAACTCCAATGAGCATGAACGAACAGAAATGTGTACAGAATCAGCAACATATTTTTGCGGAGGCTCCTGCGGCAACTGCTGTGCCAACACCATCGTTTCCGTTGCAATCAAATGAGCACACAAATGTGTGCGCTCCGCACCCTGTGGTTCCTGCAATCCAGCCTCAACCATCTCCAGTGAATACACTCGTTACTACGGAGGAAAGTATGCAATCTGCCGTCGTTATTCCTCCTCCTAATATCAATCTACCAGTAGTTGCACCAATAAATCCTGGTTTGCAACTACCTCCAACACCAGTCGCTGCCACTACAGTCCAAGCTGTAGAAAATGCTTATTTTAATCAGCACTATCTTCAAAATCACCTGAGACCATTGCACGAAGTGCTGGGAAACGCTAATTTTTTCTTTTTGCAAGAGTCGGAAATTGATAAACCCGACATTCTGCCAATGCATAGCACTTACGTATCGATCGACCAAACTACTCCTAATATACCGCTGAATGCTGCAGGACACGAATTTCAGAAATTCGCAGGTGTGCAGGATCCACAATTGATGATGTCCGCGAAACCTCCCATGCCCAACCCCCCCCCGCCACATTCCGATTTAGTACCAAATGTAGCTATTTCGAATGGTTCCAATAGACCAATGACCAACCACAATGAGTTGCCAAACGAAGCTCAAATCATACATGCACAACCGCTCACCACTTCTACATCTAATCAAAGTGGTTTAAAGGATTTGCAAGTCTTACCAGGAGCTTTGCAACATGTTCCAAATCAACAACCTGTACTAATGCACATGGCCAGCGTATCCTATGGCCAACAGCACCCACACGCATTGATAAGTGCAAATGATAATGAACACGAACGCAATCATATGCCTGCATTCCTATCTTCTAATGCGATCGTTTCGTCGACATTGCCTCTGACTCGAGTACAAGAGCCGAACAATCTTCCTGGAGCCGCACACGCTTCAGTACAAACACATAAACCACATGGAGTGCCAGGAAACCAAGTTCTCGCTCCAGAAAATGCACCTCTACAAATGATGAATAACACAGCTATTGCTATCGATAACAATATTGTTGCCCATATTCAGATGCCGAATATGCGTGCCGATTATGGTATGAAGAATAATAATCCGGATTCTCTCAATGTAAGCTCGAAAGATCATAATCAATCATCTGGAAAAGATGGTTTATTAGGGGTCAAATCTCTCAAAACTAACGAAAAAAATACATTGGATTCGAATACTTCCACCGGAACATTCCCGATGAAGTGTGATGCTCAGACAAACAGGAAAAAGTCATCTGTGGCGAAAGGAAATCTGGATGAACGAAAAGGATGGGTCAAAGTTGCAGGAGCCAGCGAAAACCTTGACAAGAATGATCAATGGCCCTCACCAGCCTCAAGCTCGGCTAAAGCGCAATTAAAAACTGATGATGGTAGTGTAGGTCGTAATAGTTTCCATCGCACTCGTCCGTCAGGAAATGGGCATGCTGCTCGCAATGAATCAGGAGCAGGGATGCTACCATCTGAACAAAATAACTCAAACGGGGGAGCTGCAAGTGCAAAATTGGCGAGCGGATCTGCAGCTGCACAGAATGTAGGGTCTAATATTTCTCATACTTCACCGCATGCAGGAGGATATCGCAGCAATCGTTCTTCAAATACGCAGTATTCCCAAAATGGGCTTAACAATGGTATGTACGCGTAATGTTGTTTAGAAACCATGTATATATAGTTATGTATTGTTTTTTTGTTTTCTGACGTAGGACGTTTCAATTCAGAAAATGGCAGCTCGGGCGGAAATCCACCCACATTTTTCAAAAACAATGAACGATTTTATCAAAATAACTATGGTGCACATCGTGGAGGTGCATCGTTCAAAGGTCGGTCTGAACATCTTAGTGGAAATGCCGGAACTCGACTAAATAACAGCAGTACTTACACCACGAACAGTTCAGTCGGAGCTGGAAATGGCGCCACAGCGGCGGGAGCCCAGGACTATCGTAATACACAAAACATGCGTCCCAGAAATAATAATAATAGAAATAATGGTGGCTTACTGACACGTTCGCAACAACGCAACAACTCGGAAAATATGGCATTCCCTAACCAATCGCGAAAAGACTCAAGTGCTCGTACTCAGTCAGGTGTGAATGTTTGAATTAAAATCTCAAAATAATCAGTTTATACGATTTGCTAAACAATCAATGATATCTTCATTAATAACAAAACATGAAATAATAATTCGAATAATTTGAACTGCTAGTTAGGATTTATTCGCAAATTTATCCCACTTCGGTAACGTAGTGGGTAAGTCATTTCCATCTTATTGGGTTATTAAATTAATATTAAACTGCTTTGTGTCTCATTGAATATATTAGCGGCATAATTCTGCCATTCGCAAGGTAGGAATTAATCCAAATGGAATATACTGCTACGTAAAATGACATGACGTATTAATATAAAATTTGTCATAATTGAAAAGCAGATGCTTTTATCGATCCGAAACTATAAAAAAGTAAGTCGGTAAAATGATAAGCAACGAATAATTGTTTCACTGTGAGACCGGCCCGCTACACGAGCCGCAAACTCAAAAACCGTATAAGTTTACGTCAAAATCTTTGCGGTTCGTGTAGCCGCGTTTTGCGGTACCAATTCTGCCGCCAGTCAATGCAAGCGCAAAGTTCCTGACCGCGTGACTACATAAGGCGTACCTTACCAAAAACTTGGTACGGTCGAGCTCCAGCGTACCTTACCAAATGCAACCCAGCACTTCTGGGTTGGCTGACGATGGTGTGCTCGAAAGAGCTCGATGAAGTGCTCGACTTTTCATATTGGTAAGAACTTGTCGAGCAGTTATCAGTTTACCGCACACAAACACACATTCACCAGGTATGTGAAACCAGACGTACAAAAAAGCGCGCGATTTTTAAAATATATACAGCGGTAAACTCCAATGAAAAAAGTACAACAATATGAAACATCAGAAGCGTGATGATTTTCTGCCGTGTCTAGAACGCTCATTTCATCGACAAGTTCCTTTTTGACACTGATCGGTTACGCCCTCCGTGTCAAGTTACAGCGTGACGCTGATCGATAACCCAGTTGACGTTAGAACTTCAATTTTGTTATTGTTTTGAAAGAAGGTGCGATTTAGAAGGAACGTTGCCCCAGTTGTATGTTGGCCTGTCAAACCCTGTAAACAGCATAGAATGTGAACAACTATGCGAGTAAAGAGAAGGTACGTGAGGTGAAACTTCGATACATTTCGTCGAAAAATCGGTGACCCACTACGGCCGACGGCTTCTTAACCATTTTCCATGCAAACAAAACGAAAGCAATTGAAGAATCGGTTTGTTTGGTTCTCGAGCGTTGTTTGTTTATCTTCTAAGGGCGATTCCCGCCAAATTTGAGTATCAGCATACTGTCAAAAGCTATTTTTCGATTTTTTGCAGTGTAGACGTCAAAATGCTCCACATTCCGCTACCTTATATAGTGTGTATTTATCTTGGGATGAACCTAAATGTGTTCGTTTGACAGATGCAAAAAGCAAACGCATGTGTAAAGCTCTGACCAGGGGTTCATCACTAGCCTAGCTATATGTCAAAAAAGTCAAATCGTTTTACCTGAAAATACAATTCTGGAAACGAACAATCGAAGAAGAAGAAAGGGCGCAAATTCTGGCTTCGCTGTGTATTGTTTCTTTGATTTCCAAGAAGTGTAATAAGGCATAGTGTTCAGTTGGCAATAAACGTTGTTAAAGCTCATTCTACCGGCATATCAGTGCTTACGCCTTCTGATTTCATAGGTTTCAGTTGGTTTTCGTCATTCTAACCTCAGTTACCCGTAAAAGGCAAAGGTAATAGAGCGTTGCGCTGCGGTACAGTGTAAGATGAGCAACAAAAAGCAGAAGACGGAGGAACCGGACGAAGGGCCGGTGGAGTTTTCTGTTGAAAAGATTTTGGACAGCCGAGTGGTTGATGGAAAAGTAAGTTTTACATCGTCTCACCAAATGAAATATTCGTAGACACATTATGCTTCATTGGTGTTACATTCAGGTTGAGTACTTCCTAAAGTGGAAGGGGTACTCTTCTGATGAAAATTCGTGGGAGCCGGAAGAGAACTTGGACTGTGACGATCTCATCCAAGCGTTTAAAGAATCTCGGAAGAAAAAAGAAGGTAATTGGAGAATCCTAGAGAAAACCAATAGATTTCATTAAACATTTTCGTTTCTCTCTACATAGCGAAAGAGGATAGCTCCGGTAGAAGAAGCAAGCTCAAAGAAGCATCGGAGGATGGTAAAGCTGCTCCAGCAAAACGAAAACCAACGTCGGAAAAGAAACTGGGATTTGACCGGGGATTAACCCCAGAAGAGATAGTAGGTAAGTTGAAACCGTAAAACATGCTATTTTCTAAACCGACTGGTTGTAAAAATTGTACGTCCATTTTAGGAGCGACTGATCAGAACGGAAAACTTTTCTTTCTGATGAGATGGAAGAATGCAGCCAATGCAGACTTAGTGCCTGCCGAGCAAGCCAATATCAAATGTCCACAGATAGTCATAAAGTTTTATGAATCACGATTGTCTTGGCAGACTCAGGAAGCAAAAGTAGAGAGTAATGACGATGCATAGTTAGCGAATATTTTTTTCTCTTAATAATTTTTTTTTCAAAATATGTTGCTCGACGGCCATAGACGGTACAAACCACTAGAACTAGCTGTAAGTCGTGTAAGCAACGAAATCTACACTCATGTAAAATACACATAATTTTTACATATTAAAAGAAATAGCGAATGAAAATGTTTACTTTTCCGGAGTACAAAATGCGTTCACTTTGTCGTAAAAAAAGTTTGTTAGTTTTCTATAATTTGTAGAAAAGATGGAAAAAATTAAATGTTCGTAGACACATTATGCTTCAATGGTATTACATTCAGGTTGGGTACTTCCTAAAGTGGAAGGGTTACTCTTCCGATGAAAATTCGTGGGAGCTGGAAGACCCGCTAGGCAATTTCGAGCAAATCGTCCTAAAAAACGTCCTACGTGACACAAACATCGAGCAGTTTTGTATGGTGAGTAGGACAAGTAGGACGATTGCTCGAAAAACGTTCTCCTTTTGTTTCATCCCCATACAAAAAAGGAGGACGTTTGTTCGTGCGTAGAACGTTTTGAGGACGATATTAGGAGCTGCCTAGCGGGGAGAGCTTGGACTGTGACGATCTCATCCAAGCGTTTAACACGTTGACTGCCATGGCTATCATTTTTGATAGCCAGTGATGTTTCCTGGGGGCCATGGCTATCATTTTTGATAGCCACCTACCATGATTTTTGAAGTACTATATCTTCTAAATGACAACTCTTACCTACAAATCCTTTGGTAGTTACATAGTTTCATCTCTTGTCTAGCTTAATTTGTGGTTGGTTTTACAATAACTGTGGTATGAAAAAAGTTACAAGCTGTTTTAGTGGAAGGTTTTTGTTTATTGAATCACATGTGAATCGCGTTGTCTCTTTCGCTTAATGTCGTTGCGTGTCTATTGGGTGAACGAGACGGATGCAGTCACGCTGCTAATACGTAAGTCGTTTATTGGAGAAATCTTGAGGCGCTATATATTTAATAATAACGCCAATAGAAATAAACAATAAGGTGTTAAAGGCAAAAAACCTGAAAAATATCAATTGCCGAGCTGTGTGTGTGCGCTTCGAGCACCTGTGCACTTCCCAGCAGGCCATGGCTATCAAAAATGATAGCCAGCGATACTGTATGAAGAAAAAGTTTGGCCTGCAGGGAAACATGACCAAAATAAGCGTGGCAGTCAACGAGTTAAAGAATCACGGAAGAAAACAACAAATAGCTTGCTCGAAAGAAGGATTTTGCAGAAAGTTTATTGTGGAAAAATGAGGTTTTGAAGAAAATTACATTGTGACTGCGTGGGAAAAAGAACCGAAGGAACTTCGACCGTAATCTAAGCTGAAATAACCTGAAAAATCAGAACAATGCAAATTTTAATTATTAAAATTAATTGTATTGAAAATGAAAACGAAGCCGTGAATCGTTTACTGAAATTCTAAAACATTTTTTCGATTTGTGTGATATGCCGCGACTTAAAGATGGATCTGTTATTGTTATGTGTCGAAATCTTCAGACACCAAATCAGTGGGGCTTTCCTTGAATTGTAATGCTATGTTTTTTCTATATTAGTGTATTATTATTATTGGACGAGGCGAAGTTCGTTGGGTCAGCTTGTTGGGTCATATATTTGCGGTTAACGTGGAGTAAAACCCGGTTGATGGTGCCCGTGAAGGCATGTGCATACTCGACGCTTGTTGAGGATTCTGTTTCAATGCTTTCGGCCATGTGCAAAAAGAGTATACTGCAAGCCTCAAATGTGCTATCCCTTTCACTCTTATTAGACCTGTGTTTGCGTGTCATGTGTTCTGATTTTTTTTCTATTTTATTGCCACAGCTGATTGCTGAACAATGTAGAGAGATCCAGATTTAAATTTAATTTCAAATATCAAGTTTGAAATTAATAACATTCACTGTACCGTTCGGTTTGTTTCAATAATGAGAATGGTGAAAATTTTCACAAAGGCTCACTTCCTTGAGCAGAAATCCGATGAACCATTACTCAAGTTGGCACTCGCATAGGTAAATTGAATTTACAATAACCTTAATTGCTACCGCATTTCAGCATGTCCCAATTCATACATTTTTCACTCATTACTTTAATTTGGTTCTTCCATTCATTCTACTCTATAGTAAAACGTACGACGAAAGAAGTAAAGAAGAAGTAAAGGGTGTCCCAGAAAGTATAAGCACGATTTCAAAATTAGGTAAAAAATAAAACCTGTTCCAGAAACTGAACTTTTGTTTCATAAATTGTGTTTGGGTTCTGTTCAGTACTATTTGCGAAAGATAAAAATTTTAAAAATTTAATCGTATTCTAATGACCGCATTTTTTATCTGTCGCCTCCGATATGGCTCAGCACATACTTGTCGTGAACGGTTTTCGACACTTTTGAACGGTTTTACACTTTTTTTGAAAACTGTTGATGTTTTCCGTTGCTTTAACATGTTTTCTCAAGTGTGCCTTCGTTAGCGCCCAAAATATCTCAATTGGTCTGGTCTTGGTCGACTCTTCGTCGAACTGATGCATGAGGGTTGACCACACAGCAGCTTGTCGTACAGTTTCCGGGCCCGATGTTTAATGCATGCAGCCTAATTTGCAGTCCGTTTCGATTTCTTTTGGATTTTGTACGATTTTAAATTCAATCTTGCCTTGTCTCATTGGACGTTACTTTTTAACGTACCCATTTGTTGAGCCACATCGCGAATGGAACTTTCCTATTTTTGCTTGATTGCTTTTGCTCTTTCCCGGTTCAACTGTTGGTCGATAGGACCAGGTTTTTGGCCACTTTTAAGCGTATCCTTGAAGCTGGACTCCTCCCGAAACTTTTGGATGGCGGTTCGTACGGTTCCGATACTCACACCTACCGATTTTGCCAATTTCCTTAGCGAAATGTAAGGAGTCGAACACCATTTGTGCAGAACGCTTTTGCGCTTTTTGACGGAAATGCCTCGCATTTTAACAGAAACGGTTTAACAAAATAGTTTGGATGCACTATCTAGTAGGTTTGAATGTAAACAATCAAACAACCGAAGAATCAACTGTTTGGCGTCATCCGTTTTCCAGAAACGTAATTTAGAAATCGTGCTTATACTTTCTGGGACACCCTTTAAAATGACAAATAAAGAAATAACTTACCCTGCGAACGGTTTTGCTCGAATCAGTTCATTTTACAGGCAAGGGGTAGGGAGAATATCACCTCCGCGACCCTCTACTGTGGACAAGAACAAGATAGCTGCTATTGATGCTATGCCCTGACTCTTTCTTCCTCATTGGGTCTTGCATTTGTGGTTAACGCGGAATAAAAACCGGTTTATGGTGTGCGTGGAGCGGAAGGCATATGCATTGTATGCGTGTTTAGGATTCTCTTTCAATGCTTTCTGCTATGTGCAAAAAGAACATGCCTCAAATGTGCTATCTCCTTAATTCTTATTGGACCTATGTTTGTTTGTCATGTGCTCTGAGTTTTCTATGTTATTGGAACAGCTGATTGCTGAAAGAGTGGGGCTGGACATAGTAGAGAGCGGAATACGAGAGCAACTATGTTTTTGCTCTTTTTTGTCTGGCGCGCGTGGTGTGCATGTCACCTCTGACTCAACGTTGTGTGCGTGTAATCCGACCCCCGTTAAGCGGATATCGGGGGGTCCGAAAGAAAAAGAAAATTTGAGAGTTCAGGTACCCAATCGCAAAAATCGGATATTGTTCGGACCTCTCACTCTAAATCTGCACTTTCTCTCTTGCTTCCACTCGCACAAGGGTATGCAACCACTTTCTGCCGCGGCACCGAGCTGCGAGTGTATGCGTAAGCCATGCATGAATTTACTCCCCGCATCACGCATCCCCCCTTTGGGTCCCACGAACTTGTATCGTTCGTTTTCCCATTCTTCATGCCCCGCGGTCGTTGCCATGCGTCTGTCGTTTTAAATCGCTTTCTGTCTTTTTTGCGCTTATTTTCTCTTTTGCTCATCATTTGGCTTCGTGCCAAAACTATGAAGTGACGTCACATTGCATTTGTTTAATACGATTTTAGTTATCACTTGCGGTAGATTTAAAACCATATTTGCGTTGATTACAAGTGAACAAAGTTTTCCAGTGTTTATAAAGTGCAAAATTATAATTTGCGTTGGACCAAAATGTCCGATCTTGATAGAATGAAAAAACTGGCAATTTCAGTCGTAGGGTCGCAAAGTACCTGAAGATCGATTTACCAGTCGATGAAGAAGCAGGGGCAAGTGGATTGAGTGAGTGAAAATAATGATTTAGTAATATTGAATTAGTGTCAAAGCTTTATTTTCCAGTGTCACAACAATTACATGCCGTTAATCCTTCGGATAGCACCGATATGCCATCTGAACCACAAGAGCATCAAGGAGAAGGATCCATTCATTCCGAAGATCCGAACTTAACGGATTATTTAGAATCGAATTCTATTAGTATGACAGGATGTCCTCTTGTTATCTTTTATATGCACTCTGGCTGCAGCATATTGCAGTTTCTTCATCAAAAAGTTAGCAACATGTTTGTCAGCTACTATTTTAATGCTCATTACTGCCTATTTCCTTAAAAATACTCACCACCTCTTTAAAATTAATCAAACCTGTCGTTGCTTGCCTAGGTGTCCTACTGATACCCGACCAATTAATACTGGCAAAAAATAGCTTAGCAAAAATAATATCAATAGAATCGTGTATACAATTGGAAGGTTCTGCGCGCGTGACTTGACTTTGCAACCAAGCCAACAGTTTTCTTTTGTATTGAACGTTTTTTAGGTCATCTTCAAGCTTCAAAAGTGCTTCTGTGCTAGATATAGGAGAAAATTCAAAATCCGTCTACTTACGGATGAGACCTTCTCTAGACCATCTGACTGCCACCATCGTGTTCAAAGTGACATTCGTAGTCGCAGTGTTGCGCAGAACTAAATCCAGTTTGGCTTCGAGCCTCTCATTTTGAAGTCGAAGTCCTTTATTCTGATTTTCTAGTTTAGTGAACTTCTCTTCAAATTTTTCAGACATAGACACGATGCCGTGTGGACGCGGCCTTAGAGTTTGCATTGTTGTATTGTTGTCCATTCTAATTGGATTTTGTGTAGAGCACAAGGTGTGGGTAGGTAAAGCAAATGAATTGTATTTCTGATTAACAATAACATTCTGCTAATTAATTTACACAGCTGTAAAACAAACAAATATAAAAAAGAAACACAAATAACTCCATCGCTTTTGGATCCATTGCTTCAGGATAGTTTGATGGTGATGATGATGGAAATGAAGAGCAAGGTTTGAATAAACAAATAATAATGAAAATAATGTAATTTAATCGATCTTGGATGCTGCTTGATCGATCACGAACGGTTCGATGACAGTTGACCAGTCGAACAAATTGCCGCTAGAGGGAAACTCCTGATAAGGATGAGAGAGTAAGGAGCAGTCGTTCTCACTCTACTATCTGGTATCTAGACAAGTTATTGAGGATGCACCAGGTTGCACTGGTATCAGCTGATACAAGTCAACGACCTGTGACAAATCCGAATTGGTTGGTGGATTTGAGAACGACCTCTAGTAAAATTATTGTCAATTTAAATGTGGAGAACTTTTTACACAAAGCGGAAAAGAAAGCACGAATCGATGTAATGGCACTAGATTCGAAAAATTATTAGATATTGGATTGCGTAGCACTTTAAGGTGTAAACTGAATTATGCTTACATTCAAACATTTCGTTATTTATATTGAATCACCAACTGGTCATGCAGAAGAGCAGCCGACAGCACAACTGGAAAACACTTCGTTCCATGGGTAAATATAAACCATCTAATAACGATAATCAATTTTACTTGCCTTCTTTCAGGGACAATTGCACCGTAAAAGTTTGCTCATCAATTAGAATAATATGATATGACGCTTCCTTTCACGCCACCGCCACAGGCCCACAGGCACGAAATACCCCCGCGTGTAAGAGCAAACGAGAAGCAGACAGCTGTCTAGACTCTCTGAGTCAGCACGGAGCACGGAGCTTAAGTACAAAGCAGGAGAAATAATCGAAGAGAGGGAGAACACGGGCAAAACAAATACGACATAGATTTTTTTTTATGCAACCCTAAACACACCCCCCCATCACCCTAAACACACCGCAACACCGCAAAAATCGGGGGCAAATACATGATGCTGTGGTCGCTCCAACAAGAAACACACTCACCGCGTGACCACATTAGCCGTACCATACCAAAAACTTGGTACGGTCGAGCTCCATACCATACCAAATGCAACCCAGCACTTCTGGGTTGGCTGACGATGGTGTGCTCGAAAGAGCTCGATGAAGTGCTCGACTTTTCATATTGGCAAGAACTTGTCGAGCAATTATCAGTTAATTTGTGAAGAGCATCTCCAAAAAGTTAATTGATAGAACGAAATAGCATATTTTAGAATCATGATGGAGTTTAAAACTGTTATTATTATTTTTCCGTGCCATAATATTGTTGAAACACGACAACTTTACTCCATGGATGAAAATAATGCGCTGCAACTGTCGTTCCAACCAGGCGTTAACAAACAAAAATACTCGTTCTCTTTTCATCGTTTTTTTCTTTTATAATAATTGATACGATCCCGGTTGACAGAAATTGACATAGTTGCTGGTACTATGTAGTTCCAGCAAGAGTCCCAGCAATCTGCCATGGAAAAACTTGCTGGTACTACATGACAGCTGCAAAAAATTTGAATTTTTGTCAACCGGGATGTATTTGCTTAAAATTTTTCTACCCGCTCTGTTGGTCATAGTTCTTAATCCAACAACTATTTCGTTTTGAAAGGAGTTATGCAGCATTCAATACGTTGATAAAAATATTCTCATGTTTTCTAAGTCGTGAAACAATGTGGTAAAACGAATCATATTGTTTTTATTTGCCTGTAATTACTATCTGTAACCTTAAAATGCTGGATTCAGTTTGAATACATAAGGTGAGCAGGACAAAGCATACCCGGTTGACAAAAATTCAAATTTTTTGCAGCTGTCATGTAGTACCAGCAAGTTTTTCCATGGCAGATTGCTGGGACTCTTGCTGGAACTACATAGTACCAGCAACAATGTCAATTTCTGTCAACCGGGTCTTGAGCAAGGTGGGTCCAAGGTGGGTTCTAAGGGAGGTGAGCTCAAAAACCTGGTCGAGGCAGCCATTTTGAAACTAATGTTTGACAATCGTTCCTGGTTTTGTTTACCAACAAAAGGATTGCGACGCGTTAGTAAGCAGCTGGTTCCAGTTGATACGGTTACCGGAAGACTCTGCCCTCATTAGCCACAACTTTACTGAGGCAGGCGTCCAAAGGCACATATGTTAACACTTTGTTGCTACAATGCTACACGAAACGTGTTTGTTAACACGACAATATCTTCATTATATCGCATTTTTCCCATTCCATGAGTTATTTTTGCAAAAAACAGCTGAACAGGATAAATACGGCATTCTTACGCTATCGGAAAGAAGAAAAAACAACTAGCAAATTGTAAACATAAACAAAACCCGGAACGATTGTCAAATTTTTCCTTTATTTTTCTAAAAAAATCAAGGCGATTTGTTCGGCATGAACCCACCTGGATAGTAATCACTTTGCTCTTGAGTGTGCCTTTGAACAAGAAAGACGTGCGTCTGACCTTCGGCTTATTGAACTGTTCTGCTAATTAAACCCTTCGGCTTCGGATTGACTCGTTATAAGTCGTCATCGTTAAATTGTTCACCGCTAAATATTGGAACTCTACAATACTTTACATTCTAATGGTTTTTTTTTCCGGAAAAAATCATCTTTCTCTTACAATTTAACAAATAATAAAATCGTATGCGTCGGAGCACTGTCACCCGCCTTATTCGACTTCTTCGTAGTTTGAATCAACTGAATAATATTTGATTCGAATCCGGTCAATGGGATCCAATCCTTTTAATCCACCTAGAGATCGAGTCTTCGAATCTTCCGAATTTAATTTTGCCATCACTAAACTTTCCTTCGGAAAACGATACCAGTTCGTGACGCATTCCAACTTCAAGAGTGGCTTAAAATCTCTTTAATTCCTGTGTATAGTAAGTTCTCTTACTTTTTCTTATCTGAATTGGGTTTTTAAATATCTGGCCCATCTTTTAAAACCTTATTTTCGTACGGATCGCGCGACAACATAGAAGAAAATACATAGCACCTGGAGAGCTGCACCCGGAGTTTTGCGTGGCAGATACAACCTGTCCTAACCTAGAAAAGTTGCCGTGTTACGAGCTTTTCTTAAATGAAAGACCGGGATAAATTTGTGTTTAATATACAGAAAGTCCTACTACTGTATCATTCTAATTGCGTCTGTAATTCTACTCTAGTCGTCCACAGCAGGTGTTAAGATGTCCCGATTTTTTGCTGGTGGTTCGGATTCCGATTCCGATAGCTCGTCGGAAAGTGAGCCAGTGGTTCGTCAACCAGCGGCACAGTTTACAGTAAGTAAAAATTTCGCTTATCGTAATAGTGCCCAAATGATCCTCTCGTATCATCATTGGTTTTTGTTTGTCTCCTCAGTTTAGCGATGATGAAGAGGACGTTAAACGCGTTGTGCGTTCGAAGAAGGAGAAACGTTACGAGGACCTCTCGAACATTATTAAGAGCATACGGAACCACAAGAAGATCAAAGACATGTCGAGTGTTTTGACCAGCTTTGAGGAGTTTGTACGTGCCTACACTAAAGCCCTACCGGTTGTAATGAAGGAGGAGAATGGCGTTACTCCTCGCATTGTCGTTCGGGCCCTCGCCGAGTTGGAAGATTTTATCAATGACAGCTGGGACGACAAGGACAATCGCAAGAGTCTGTCAAAGAATAACAACAAGGCACTCGGTACGCTGCGTCAAAAGTTCCGCAAGTACATCAAAGATTTCGAGTCTGATATGACCCGGTTCCGTGCGGCCCCGGAGGATTTCGCGGAAGAAGACGAAGATGACGAGCGCGACGAGGAGAAAGATTCTGAAAGCGAGGACGAAAAGATAGAGCAAGCTCCAGTTCCGAAGGCCGTGTCGTTCAAAAAAGATCCCGAAAAACCTAAACAGGCTAAAACGGCAAATGATTCGGATTCTTCCGACTGGGGTAGTGATTCCGATTCGGATAGCACATCTTCGGATGAGGACTCCAAGTATCAGACTCTTCGCGACCGTTTCCTGAAAAAGCCTGAGAAGAATGTGGATGATTCAGCAGCTATTCCAACTGGCGCCCTCGGGGAGGACGCATTTAAGAAAGAGAAAAAGAAGAAGACCGCCGATTCGTTGACCAAAAAAATTAGGAAGCCGAAACCGGAAGAAGCGTTTGACGAAAATGACGAAGAGGAAGAGGAAGGCTGGAAGGTGGTGAACGGATCGAGGTCCGGCGCATCTGAGCAGCCCAAAATGTTCGCCAAGGATGCCGAAATTGACACCAAGTTGGTTGTCAATAAGTTGAACGAGGTGATGGCCGCTCGCGGCAAGAAGCGTACCGATCGTAAGCTGCAGATTGAATTTCTACGTGAGCTGCGTGTCATCGCCGAGGCGAATAATCTGGGCCCGGCAGTGGCGGCCAAGATTCGTTTCAACATCGTTTCGGCTATCTTTGATTACAATCCAAAGGTATCCGGCCCTATGAAGTTGGAGCACTGGAGTAAGCTGTTAGAGGAAATCCAAGCACTCTTGGAATTGCTGTTGGAGCATGAGGAAGTTCATCTTTCCGAGTCGATTTTGGATGAGCTAGAAGAATATGAAACGGCCCCGTACAAAATACGTGGTTGTATGTTGACCGCCGTCGAACGTCTGGATGATGAGTTTACTAAGTTGCTGAAAGAGTGTGACCCGCACAGTAACGAATACGTTGATCGGCTGAAGGACGAAGTCACGGTGACGAACATTATCGATCAAGTCGTGAAGTATGTAGAGCGTCTAGATAACGAAACGGAAATCTGTCGCATCTATCTGCGCAAAATTGATCATCTTTACTACAAGTTCGATCCGAATGTGTTGAAGAAGCGGAAGGGCCAACTGCCGGCCAACACGGTCACTTCGGTGGAGGAGATGGATAAGCTTTGTCGCTACATCTATGCGAAGGATCAGACGGATCGTCTGCGCACCCGTGCGATTCTTTCGCACATTTTCCACCATGCGCTGCACGACAACTGGTTCCAGGCTCGTGATCTCGTGCTGATGTCGCATCTGCAGGAAACGATTCACCACTCCGATCCATCTACGCAGATACTTTACAATCGCATGATGGCCAACCTGGGACTGTGTGCGTTCCGTCACGGCAACATTAAAGATGCTCACCTTTGCCTGGTCGATCTGATGATGACTGGCAAGCCGAAGGAATTGCTTGCCCAGGGATTGGTACCACAGCGTCAGCACGAGCGTTCGCTGGAGCAGGAAAAAGTGGAGAAACAACGGCAGATGCCGTTCCACATGCACATAAATTTGGAACTGCTGGAATGTGTGTACCTCGTGTCGGCCATGTTGCTGGAGATTCCGTACATGGCCGCTCACGAGTTCGATGCCCGACGCCGTATGATCAGCAAGACCTTCTACCAGCAGCTTCGATCTTCCGAGCGTCAATCACTCGTTGGTCCTCCGGAGTCGATGCGAGAGCATGTGGTGGCGGCAGCGAAGGCAATGCGCCATGGCGATTGGAACGCTTGTGCCAACTTCATTGTGAACAAGAAGATGAACGTGAAGGTGTGGGATTTGTTCTTTGAAGCAAATCGTGTGCGCGAAATGATGGTGAAGTTCATCAAGGAAGAATCACTGCGCACCTACTTGTTCACGTATTCAAACGTGTTTGCGTCTATTAGCGTGCCCCATCTGGCGGATATGTTCAAGCTGCCGAAGAGTAAGGTTCACTCGGTGATCAGCAAGATGATCATCAACGAAGAGCTGATGGCTTCGCTGGACGATCCAACCGAGACGATTGTCATGCACCGTTCCGAACCATCGCGCCTGCAGGCCCTCTCGATGCAGCTCGCGGACAAAGTGACTAATCTGGTCGACGCGAACGAGCGCATATTCGAGATGAAGCAAGGAAACTTCTTCCAGCGCGGAGGCAACCAGGGTTACAACCGCGATCGACAAAACTATCGCAATCAGAACCAGAACCAAAACTGGAATAACAACCGGCGCCAGGATAACCGCAATCGCGGAAACCGTGGCAACCAGAACCGTGGTGAAGGACGTGACCATCAAGGACGAGAACAGAGGGAGCAGCAACGTGAACACCGCGAGCAGCAGCGCGAGCAACGCGAACAGCAACGGGAGCAGCAACGTGAATTTAGAGAACAACAGCACCAGCAGCGCGATGCAATGCGTAACGTTGAGTTTCAGAGCAAAGCCTAAACATCGGAAAAGCTTTATTGACACTATATACGAGAAATTGTAACATTGTCAGACGTGGTAAGGTTGTTGCATCAATCATAATATATTTCGAAGAGGCATTTGCGGTTACGAGGATCCATTACTCTTTACCTTTGACGGCGTTTGGTTGCTTGGAAACACCACATTAAATTTACAAAATAGTTACAATACCCCAAAAAATGCTCCACATTGCGCGGTCTATATCCATATTTGTAAAGCGGTTCTTTACGAACGTGATTAAGAAAGTACGATACGGTGCCACCATTGGGTGTAAAAATCTTCATCCTTTGTGGTATACCCTCTTGTGGCACCCATCCAATGTGTGGCACTTGGCACCGTACCAATGGAGCGAACAAAGTTGTTTTTAATATGTTCGAAAGAAAGCCTTTGTTTCTTGAAACAGACACCATGGGTATGAAGTTAGATTGCCATTGTATTCTTGTTTGTTCTTTTATTCTGTTATCAGCTTTCTGTGTGTTTTGCAAAAAGTTCTAAGGTGAGTTTTTTGTGTCGACTATTGATTTATTTATTTAGTTTTGCTCTTATTGGTTCAACCATCTTAAATCCTACCAACATGGTCTTGCCAAAGGCTTCTGTCAGGATATGTTTGTTTGTTTGTTTGTTCTAAGGTGAGTTTTTTGTGTCGACTATTGATTTATTTATTTAGTTTTGCTCTTATTGGTTCAACCATCTTAAATCCTACCAACATGGTCTTGCCAAAGGCTTCTGTCAGGATATGTTTGTTTGTTTCAGTACACAGTATAGTAGGACAGTATTCAAGTTGTCCGCCTGCTGTCTTAACAACTTATGCTAGAACTCCGCCGAAGAGAGAGGGTTACAAATAGGAGTAAAGGGTGGGTTAGGATATAAGAGATTCTAGGAGGCAGGCTCTGAAGGAGGATCGTGGGATATGGTAGTCAAACAGATGGCTATGAGTATTGAAAAGACGCAGAGCGCGCAGTAGAGGATCGTTAAAACCGGCTGGAGTACGGCGTGTAGGAATGGATAGAGGTTGACGAGGGCGTAGACCGCGGGAAGGCACAGCGAGACCCACAGCAGAAAGGATATGAGGGGCATCAAACGCGTTGGAGAGGGTTGAGGCAATGAACATTATTTGCGCTAAGGTGCGTCGCCCTTCCAATGTTGTTAACCCCAGCATTTGACATCCAGATTCGTAGGGTGGCAAAGGAGAGGTGTTCCCCGCCCTACGAAACACGAATCGAGTAACCGATCGTTGGATCGCCTCCAACCTGTCGCTACCAGATCTTGTAGTAGGGGCCCATAGGACAGCACAGTATTCTAATAAAATTGAGCGCACCAGCGAACAGAATCAAGTTTTGAGACATAGTGGGTCGGAGATATCACCTGCCATACGTTTAATTAGGCCCAAAACCCTACGGGCCGAAGTGATGACGGCATCGATGTGTGCCGAAAAAAGTTAATCTACTATCGACTAACACACCCAAGTCTTTAGTCTTGTTGACTTGTACGAATGAAGTACGTTACATTTTTCTGGACAGAGGGTGAGATTGTTCTCTGTACACCATGCATTGAAAAGATTGAGATGCCTTTGCAAATTTATGCAATCGCTGGGAGATGATATTGGCATAAAAATCTTGATGTTATCTGCGTAGCACAAGAAATAGTCGGGGGGAAGGGCAACACTAATATCGTTAATATATAAAACGAAAAGTAAAGGGCTTAATACACTTCCTTGAGGGACTCCAGCTGCTGGGGAAAAAGGTTGAGAGAGATGAGATCCAATTTTGACGCGAAATGAACGATTGCATATAAAAGACTCCAGCCATCCAGCAATGGATATGCTGAATCCCATGTTGGACAGCTTATCAAGGAGACGCGCATGAGGGATGTGGTCAAATGCTGCTTTAAAATCAGTATATACTGCATCTACTTGCAAACCGGCTTCAAATTTGGTGGAAATAAAAGTTGAAAAAGAAGGTTAGTTAGTTAGGGTTGAGCGTTTAGGGCAAAACCCGTGCTGTTGTTGGACGATGCAATTCCGGGAACTGAATAGTAAGGACGAGTGAACAATCCCTTCAAGCACCTTGGCACATGCACATAGAAGATGCCACGATAATTGGAGGCAATTGACGAATTGCCCTTTTTGGGTATGGGAACAAGCCAGCCCTGTCTCGTTACTGCTGGGAAAGATGACGAATTTAGAGATAAACTGAACAATTTAAGCAGTAAGGGAGCAATGACGGTGCTACACTTTTTCAGTACAACGGCGGGAATACCGTCTGGACCATGTTGGAAATGGGTGAATACCTCTGCGTATAAACCTTGGGCAGAAAAGAACTAAAGTTGGCAGCACTGCATTTGGCTGTCAACGTAACTAAACTGTATGAAATAAATTATTGTTACTGGACTTTCAAAGAGACAACACGTGTTTTCTTGCTGCTTTCCTCTATTGGTGTTTGATCCAAGGGTGGAGTATTTCCACAGAAACCAAAAGACATTACTCAGTATTTTCAACAGGTTATGGGCCCAGCCCCAGTGCTTCGGAGCGTGTGTTAAAGTTTTTGGTTGAGGACAAGGTTTTCCAGGAAGTGCAATTGTGATATTCCTGAAGAGAAACGGTGTGCAGAAAAAGTAACAATGGCGGACGGTTGGAAGGCAACATTTGCGAAGCTCGGGAACGGTAATTATCAAACATGGAGGTTCCGCATGCAGTCCTTGCTGGAACGCGAGGAATTGTGGGAAATGATAGAATTACCGAAGCCGGAAGAAAATGATGATGATTACGCAGACTGGAAAAAGAAAGACGTCAAAGCGCGAGCGACGATTTCCCTTCTTGTTGAAGATAGTCAACTTCGCTTTATAAAGAAAAGCAAGACGGCTCGTGACATGTGGCGCAACCTGCAGGCTTACCACGAAAAAGCCACCATTGGTAATCAGGTAATGTTGCTTCAAAAGATATGTTCCAAAAACCTGTGTGAAGGCGGTAACGTGGAGAAGCACCTCGAGGAATTTGAGGACTTGTTTGAGCGCCTCGACAACGCCGGGGTAGAGCTCAGCGAAATGCTGCGCATAATTATGATGCTACGCAGTCTCCCACCGTCTTACAGCAGTTTCGTTACTGCATTAGAGAATCGGCCGCAGGAGGATCTAACCTTAGATCTGGTAACTGCGCGGTTGCGGGACGAGTTCCAGAAACGTTCCAATTCTAATGACGTCTCAGAAAAAGAAATGGTGTTGAAAGTGACAGAACGGAGCGAGCAAAGGAAGTGCTTCTTTTGCCAGAAACCTGGACACTTAAAGAAAAACTGCCGCAAATTTCTGGCGCAATCCGGCAGTGAAAAGAGTTTCAAGCCGAAAGTGAAACAGGTTCAAATGGAAGGCGAACGCTCGTCGGAGGAGAAGCAGGCGGCGGTTGTTGGAGCTGTGTGCTTCATAGCGGGTGACGTCATACCGGGTGCATGGACGATTGACAGTGGTTGCACATGTCACATGACTAATGACCCTGAGTTTTTCGCCGAATTTAAAAGAGAACCTTTGGGTGATGTGACTCTAGCAGATGGAACGAAAACAAAATCGACCGGAATTGGGAGCGGTGTGATTGTAGGCATGAACGGCAATGGTCAACGTGTGGCCATCACACTGGAAAACGTGTTGTTAGTTCCAGCGCTAGAAGGTGGGCTTATATCTGTACGAAAGCTCGCAGCAAAGGGTTTCTCGGTAGTATTCGGAAGAAAAGGTTGCGAAATAAAAGCACAAAATACTACCGTAGCTGTTGGTATATTAGTCGGCAACCAGTATAAGCTAAAGGTGGTAGAATCGTGTATGACAGCAACGCGTTATCATGGTGTAGACTGTCAACACACGTGGCACCGGCGAATGGGACACCGTGACATGCAGGCTGTGAACACGATGGTGAATAAAGGGCTAGTTGACGGAGTAAGAATGACAGACTGCCGAGAGCGGATGGTGTGTGAGTGTTGCATGCTGGGAAAGCTGGTGCGGAAGCCCTTTCCGCAGGTTCTAGAGCGGAAATCTAAGCGACCAATGGACATCATACACACGGATCTCTGTAGTCCTATGGAGCGTCCGACGCCAGGCGAATACGGCGACCCCTGCGGGGAACAGGCGGCAACAAAGAACCTAATGAAACAGGAGGAGCGACATGTTTTGAATGATCCTGTATTAGAGAGTGACGAAGATCTTCCGTTTGAATGTGACAACAAGAATGAAGGGACCCTGTCACAACCGAGAGCATCAGAGCAAGAAGATGCAGACAAAAAATATGAAGAGGTGGCCAGAAAACTAGTGCTCATGGAACAGGACCTCAAGCGTTCGGAGGAGAAGGTCGAGATGAACGAAAGCAAGATCGTCGAGCTTGAGGAGGAACTCCGCGTTGTCGGTAACAACCTGAAGTCGCTGGAAGTTTCGGAAGAAAAGGCAACGCAACGGGAGGAATCGTACGGTGGTCAAGTGAGAGTGTTGGATCAGCGTCTCAAGGAGGCTGAAGCTCGCGCTGAATTCGCTGAACGTTCCGTTCAGAAGTTGCAGAAGGAAGTCGACAGACTCGAAGATAAGTTGACTGTCGAACGTGCCAAGAACTCCAATAGATCCAGGGTACACAGCGGAAAATGAAGGAAGCAAACCGTTCGAAGACATAACACTGTACAGGGGACGCAAAGCCAGTCAGCCTAACAACAGTGACTGTAGTGCGGCAAAGCGCGTGTTACAATACTTGAAAGGAACGAAAGACTTCAAGCTAAGTTATGGATCACAGAAAGAATGGAAACTGTTAGGATTTTCTGATTCGGATTGGGCCGGCGACCGACGTACTCGCCGTTCTACTACTGGTTTTATATTCTTCTATGGAGATGGTCCCGTCAGCTGGATCAGTAAGGGCCAAGATTCGGTTGCCCTTTCGTCCTTAGAGGCCGAATACAACGCGTTATCTTTGGCTTGTCAGGAAGCGATTTGGCTGAGACGAATATTAGAGGAGCTAGGGATGCCAGAAAAGAAACCGACAGTTTTGTTTGAAGATAACATGGGGTGTCTAAGCTTCGCCACAACAGAGCGCTGTAGTGGTAGGGTAAAACATATAGATACAAGAAGGCACTTCATCCGCGAGTTATGCGAACGAAATACTATTGAATTGAAATATTGTCCAAGTGAGGAGATGATAGCAGATAGCCTCACTAAACCAGTAGGACCAACGAAGTTGAATGTATTCCTAACGAAAGTAGGGCTTGCAATGTAGTAAGGTTGGTACTCACCCAGGAGGAGTGTTGGAAATGGGTGAATACCTCTGCGTATAAACCTTGGGCAGAAAAGAACTAAAGTTGGCAGCACTGCATTTGGCTGTCAACGTAACTAAACTGTATGAAATAAATTATTGTTACTGGACTTTCAAAGAGACAACACGTGTTTTCTTGCTGCTTTCCTCTATTGGTGTTTGATCCAAGGGTGGAGTATTTCCACAGAAACCAAAAGACATTACTCAGTATTTTCAACAGACCATGAGCAAGAGAGGGTTTTAATTTCCTGATTGCATCGAGTACATTGCGTAGGTCAATATTTAAATTGGAACTATCTACGGTGTCCGTCGACGTGGTCGGCACCCTCTGTGAAGTGATCGGTGCACAACTAGACGGTCCGGCAAAGACACTTGAAAAATGCTTAGCGAACAGTTCACAACAGGCTGTTGGTTCGGCCGCGGTGGTAGTACCAAGCGACCAATTGGAGGGAAGGAGTGGGATTTTCGCCGACCGTTGACGAAACTCTAGAAGGACTTGGGATTTCGGGTGAACCGCGACTGCAGTCCGATTACATATCTATCATAGTGGGCCCGGTTGTACAAACGGTACGCATTAGAAGCATATTTGAATATGCCACCGTGGTGTGGGGAACCTGTACGATTGTAGATTCGTAGTGTGCGATTGCGATCCTTTTTTATGGATGTCATTGTTCTGTTTGACCAGGGTGGTGATGGGATAGGTTTGGAGCGTTGACAGCAGGAGGGGAAAGCGGAGGTTAATATTACATTGAATTTTGTTACAGCTTCATCGATGTGCAGTGTAGCGTCCAGAAACGTCCAATCGGCTTCCAAAATGGTTTTTTTAAGCTTGGCATAACCACCCTCTTGAAGTCCAGGCTGTGCACTTCATTCGGGGATGATGTAGTGACGTTCAAGGTAAAGTTGGTCACTAGAACAGGGTGGTAGCGATCAAAGGCAGATATGGGACTGGCGTTGAAGTCACAGGCGATGCTGCGGCTGCAGCTACTTCGCAGGCGAAAACCAGATCCAGCTGTCTTTGTAGGCAGTTTGGGACCCCGGATAGTTGGCGCAAGTTGCTTTCGCTCATAGTATCGTAAAACAGCGTAGCGGAGGTGACTGTATTCGAGGGTTGGTAAGAGTTGCCCGCAGGGTGCCACTCGATTACAGGAACGTTGAAATCTCCAAAAAGCATCATCCTACAATGTACGAGGGCGGACCCAAAAGTAACGGGAATCGGGTTGCAGGGAGAAAAGGGGGGAAAGAGGATCGGGTTCAAATTTTTTTTTTTTAAATCTTAACATGTTCTTGATCAGTATGCAAAGTTTAGTTTCTGTGAGTGCATCCGCTAGTCTTTGAGATTTTTTTCAGTGTAACGGTTTGAGTTTTTTCGGCGATTTTGTGAGATGGCCAAGTGGAACTGAGGCCAACCTCGTTCTGGGTGCCCTCCAACTTCAAAAACGGACGAAAATGTTCCAAAAATCAACAATCTTGTTAAGAATTCGACGCGGTTTTCAAAATTTGACAGAAGATTGGGTTTATAACATCGATGTAAATTTTTGAGATGTACAACTACACGAATAGATATGTAAATTACACATTTACATAACTTACGCAATTTATTTCGTTTATTGAAATTTATATTGTTTGAATACGCTTGCATTCCATTCATATTAATGGACAAAGTAAAATTTTGAATATTCTATGATACATGTACACAAGACCTCGATCTCTTAACTCCTAGTATTTGATACGCGGACTGTGACTTTGATGATACACGTTACACGGACTTTATGGAACTGTATAGATACAAACGTTTATTTAGAACACCTTTTATACAACCGAAGAAACCGACGTGAACGTCCAACCGATTACTATTAGCGTGTAGTAGTAGTAGGTATATTTTATAGAGGCTTTGAGCCGGGTGGCCTCTTTCACCTCTACTACTATTAGCGTGTGTCAAACATGTCACGCTTTTCGTTCCTTATATATTCCATTCTGTTCTCATGCGGAGCCCACGCTGCTCTCCCTCTCCTGAGCCGTTTGCCGCAACTTTGATTACTCTCTCAACAGTATTACCTATGTGTCAAGCAATATTCGAGATACGCGGTAATTCGAGATACGCGGATTTCTCTGGTCCCCATTATCCGCGTAAGTCGGATACTGACTGTATACTAAAATACGTTTATAATACCTGGTTTGAGTCTTCGCTAGTTCACTTTTGAGCAGTTCCAGTTAGTTGTGAACCAACCTGATATTCATGGAAACAATTCAACCTAATTGTGCAGTTGTCAGTTGCAAGACACCCGGATAATCCGCCCCCCGGTTAATCCGGCCCGGATAATCGACGTTCGACTGTAGTTAGAATATCAATAATAAATTCACTATAGATCAGGGGTCGGCAAAGTCCAGCCCGCGGGCCAAATCCGGCCCACCAACTGATTTTATCTGGCTCGTAAGAAAATTTTAGTGCTTATACAAAGAACCATTCTACATTTTTATCGAATTTGTTCACCATATCAGGTTTATTTTCTTCCAAAAAATGAAGATTAATATTGTTCAACCAGGTGGTTCTGTTATATGTTGAAAAAAAAAACATCAAAACACAACGAAAACAATAATGAAAATGTTTAAAAAAGTTTAAAGATAAAATTTTAAATATTTTATCTTACCTGTTACGCTTGACGCGTTTCCCTCGACGGGTGGCACTTCCACCGACGAAGGAGCTAATAGGCGAGTTGTCGTTTGTCGAATACTAACTTTATTGGTTATCTGTTTAAGCTTATATAGTCATTCATAACCTAGTTACAGTTGGTTTTTTGCCCGGTTTACTGATTTACTTGGTCGGCATTTTGTCCGGCTCCTATCGACCGTCCTACTGGCGATGCGCCTCGTCGGCGGTTTCGCTTCCGTCGGCGAAACCGCCGTTTCAGACCCTACTGGCTGACCTACTGGCGATGCGCCTTGTCGATGGTTTTGCTTCCGTTGGCGACATCCCCACCCCCGTAAATTCGCGTAGAGGAGTTACAATTCGTATTCTTCGGGGGCTCTAAAGGGTTTTAAGGTGCACTTGGATCGTGCTTTTAATTTAATTATTATCATTGTCGTTATAGTACAGCGCAGGATTAGTCAAGTACAGCGCCGAGCATAGCCAAGGTCACTGATATTATTACTATCTTCGAAATGCCTTTAGTGTTTTCGGTTTGCTTTTGTATGAGATTAGACAGGTAGGCCTGAGATTTGAAATTCGTTCTGAAGACTTCGCTTTTGATGCTATACGTTAGGCTGATTTCTACTCTATTTATCCGGAGGAGACAAGTAACAATAATTTTTCCATTTTGCTGCCCGAATTGACTTTCTGGGTTCCTTTTTGGGGGCGATAGCTTCAAGTTCGGCAGCTCTATCTTTAATGGCTTGTATGTCTATACGACGTTTTCTTCCCCAATGTGGAAATGTCTTGTTTTCCCTATCTTTAGTATTATTGTTTTCTTGCGTTGTTTTGTTTTCTTCTTCACCCCTTTGAACGTCTAGGATGGCTAATTTTACTGTAGGCTTCGTAACCTCTAGGTCTCCAACTCTAATGCGTGCGGATCTAATCTGTCTGTCTTTCCCAGGGAATACCTCGCAGACTATTCCCTTGACCCACTTCCCCTTTTTCTGTTCGTCCGGGAAGGTAACATCTTTACATACTGTTAGTGGTTTTGATGGGCTGCGCCGTTTCTCTCGTTCGGAGAGTTTCGGTAGATATTCAGTTACCCACCGTTTCCACGGTTTTCTCGCCAAAATAAGGTTAGTTACATGGTGCATTTTTGGAAGTATGATCGGCATTTTTGCATCGTACTTCAGAAACTCTATGCGTTCTTGTCTGCGTTTGGATCTCAGTACCCCCTTTTCGTCTATTATGGGATTGAGCCCGCGAATGGAACTGCGGCTATTGATCGCGTTTCCTAAGGAAAGCTGAGTCATTTCGTCTGTATACTTTTCCCACTGGGCCTTCTTTAGGAGAAGCATTTCGGCCCTGTCCAGCTCTGATACGGAGATTACTGTAGAAAATGCGGTACCTGTGCCTTTGCCTTTAGCCATTCGATGTATTTTAGCCAGTGACGTCTCGTCCACTTGAGCAACCTGTGCACTGCACAGTCATGAATTTTTAAAATGAATCACAAAATTATTTGTTTAGTTCTGGTGTTGTAATTTCCACCCGCAACAGTTGCGTTCAAAATCTACTTAACGCTCTACAACTCTGCGCTGGGCAATTCTGCTGGTGCACCGCTGCTACAAACCAGCATCTTTTATCAAATTCTCACAGTTCAATTCAACAGTTCTCTTAACAACAGTCTCATAATACAATTCTCATTACGAACGGTGAAGAAGCGCTAGTTTTCTTATTAGCAAGAGACAAAATCCAGCTGGAAAGTCGATCATTTTTGTTTACGGGTGGGCACTTCTGCCAGTGCACTAGCCAATCGTATATGTACACATTAGTTCTCTCGTGCATGTGTTCAATGCGTCCATGTAAAATTGTCAATGCATAGGTGCCTTTCCTGTGCACATTAAATTGTACTCAGGTCGGGCTCGAGGAGAGTCTGGCTTGCCAAATAAGAATTTGATTCACATATATTCACGGCGGATATATTTATCGAGTAGATATTGACGTTCGTCAAGTAAATTTTGAAAAAAGTAAAACTTTGAAATAAAATCGAGGAAACAAACACGCAAATATAGTCAACAACTTAAAGCTAATTAAAAAATGTCTCAGCAGGCACGTTGGACTGGGCAATACTGATGGTGCACACACTTTCATTCGAACGATTTTTTATGCAATTGTTGTATTTAGCGTGAAATTACCAGTCAATTTGTACATCGACATTGAGCAGGACATCGTAGATGAGCTGTTAAACTCGTTTTTCATCTACCTAAAGTAGCAATTAATGATTGCAGAACTAAATAGACCATTCACGGTTCCTCAAACTATTCTTTCACTTAACATCCTGACCAAACTCGTCGTCGTGTGTCGTGGCGTTTTGGACCACTTTATATGGTTTACCTAAGTAGGTATTACTTTTGTTGAAGGTGCACAGCCATCTCATTTTCTCACGAGACGCCACTGAGATTAACTTCAACTTTTACAGGTAAGGGTACCGTAGATGTACCATATTTGGCGCAGTTAAGGAAATTCTGCATAAAAAAATTAATAACAAAAGCAATGTTCGGTCAAATCATACCATTTTTTGCACAGTGCTGGCCTAACTACCATAGAATATAAGAAAAATAAGTGAGAAACTCTTAAATTAATATTTCTTCATGTTTCAGAAACTCTTTGTGTGGTACATTATGTTCCTAACTTGGCGCACGATTTTTCAATGTTCCTTATTTGGCGCGATGTGTTCCTAACTTGGCGCACTCAAAACAAATTGGATGTAGGTTCATGACATTCAACAATTTTATTCAAAAGTCAACTTAAAAGAATAGAAACACATTTGAACAGCAATTAAAAAATCAAATTGGCTTTTTTTGCCGCGGACTTTGGCTTATCTCGCGCAAATGAAACTATCTCTTCCCTAGCTTTTATAATCTTCATTCATCAAAGCCTTCTATGATTCAAAAATATCTAGCAGCGCAAACATTCATATTCTCCACGGAGAATAATTAGGAACATTGTGTGCCAAACTTGGCGCAAAATGTTGTCGCTTCAAATTAGCATAAATATCTCAAAAAGCACCGAATCTAACCACGATTCAGTGGAAATACTTACATTTTAACAGTTTCGGTTAAAAAAAACATTGATAATATTTGTTTTGCCTTTAAATTATTGGAAACAGTTGAACCCACTCCTTAGCAGCGTTGCTAACGCGGGTGAAAAGTGGCGCACTTGTGAGATAGAATTTTTCATTTAATTATATATACATTCAATAACTAAAAACCAATAACATGTTTTGATGCGAATGTATTGTACAAACATAAACAAATATTTAACTCCATATTTTAGGCTGAAATTATTTGGAAATAGTCTAATATCGAAGAAAATATTAGAAAGTGCGCCAAGTTTGGACCCGCGCCAAGTATGGTGCTTCTACGGTACAAACAAAACAAAATGTTGGTGTAGGATACATTATTAACAGGAATTTTGGGTATAAAAAGATGGGTTTGAGAGCTGTAGTACAAGAAAAAGTGACCAAATACATTCAAAGCAAACCAAACCAAATTTTATTCTTTGCCATTGACTTGGCTTGTCTTTCTCCTTTTACGTGATGTTCATCCACTACCCTGCTTCACATTTTTACGATGTGATCATCGACCTATACTTCATTGAATGAGAATTTCAAATATTTATTACCACACACGATGCGGCATATGGCATGATGGAGACGCCTAATAGGTGATAAACTATAAGCTTCACATATAAAGTGCATAATAACGTAAAGAAAAAAAAAACTATCATTTATTGTTACAAAACATTCTAGACTATGAGTAGGTATCCATCATATTACAATCTTTCACAATCCTTAGCGATGGCGTAAGGTTAAAAACAGAAAATTGAAAAATTTTCCAGGAGTTTTGCGATACAATGCTTAATATTTTGTGACATTCAATTTCAATTTACTTAAACTGTCAACAATTTTAAAGCATGATAATATACCTTTCCAAAACTGTGCTTGAAATTCGATTCCGGCCATTATTTTTGGAGTTACAGACCTTCAAAGTTGACGGATTTTTTTCAATTGTTCACGCAATATTTTCACAAATCTTGACTTTGAAGGGCTGTTTCTCAGAACCTGGAAGAATAAAGGCTCTAGTTTTTGGGTCATTTCTTAGTTTCATCTTGTAGTTTAAGAAAACATATCTCAATTTTCTGAAATCCAAAAATGAATTTTTGATTTTTATCCCGGCTTCGCTCCATCGTGCACCGTCGAGGTGGTATGCTGATATGTATTGAGTGGAAATAGAGAGCCTATGGTAGCCCTCGAGAGACATCGGCGGTCCACGGAATAGGCGAGAAGGTGAATTGGAAAAGAAGAGGAACAAAAATGACGACGCTCGCTACCACCAGGCTAGACAATCGAGAAGGATATAGTTCTCAAAATAACAAGAACATGCACAAAATATGCATGTTTTACTTAAGAAAAGAAATTAACAAAGCACAAGCGATCGTTATGGTGACTATTTTATTTCTTAAGTACAATCACGCACGCATACAATGATTTCTGCTATTTGGCATGACTGTCGGTGCAAGCCTGGCATTCTGGCACCTGTTAACAAATTAAAACATATTTTTCGTGCTAAATGCTTCCTCAAACATCTGAGTAACTGAGCATAAGTTTAAGCTGTAAAAATAGTTCAAATTACCACTAAGTTTCCTCCAACTGATGAGTGAAGATGAAATTAAAGACCATTAGAAGTTATTCATAAATTTCAATCAAAATTCACTGACAAAGCCAGACCATTTGGCCATTTAGCCAGAACCATTAATAATGTATAATCCATGATGTTCTGTTATTCACTATAACATAGCGTTTTGAAGCGTAGAATATAAATTGTTACAACCAAACTATCATTTTCATACTATGATCTGAAGTTTCCACAATATTTTGACTTTACACTACTTACTACAAATTAGAAGATACTGGTGGATAGCAGTAAAAAATAGTAGAACTTTCCTGCTAAAAAAAGAGCAAGAACAGGTTTTATTTAGTTGGGAGTGCTTCATAGTTTTTACAAAATAGTTTTAATATCTGCCAGTTTCCAGTTTTTCAAGCATTGATAATTTTATAGTCTCCATTCTCGCAGCCGTGTCTGGTCAATGCAGTCGTCATGGAATGCAGTAATCGCTGCTTGGGTATGATATTTATTAAGATTTTTTTTTCTTAGTTCGAGTATGGACCCTACGTTTTTATCTTTTGTTGTTTGGCATTACATTACATTTGTGAGAAGCATTACAGCGGCATTTCATAAGGAGTCTTATTTACTAATATTACCTTTTTATATAAATTCGAAATCAGCCAATGTATGATTTAAAACTCAATCCAACATATTCAACAAACGAACAATAAACTTCTAAATATTCTTCTGAAGAACCGAACAGTATTATTAGCATATATGTGCTTTGAAACTATAGCATCCCATTACCAAATTCTTCTTCTTGGCGTAACGACTTCTTGGTCATGCCTGCCCGTTAAGGGCTTACGAGCGTTGTTTCCCTGTTGTACGTGGATAGTCAGTCCTCTCATACAGGGGAGGGTCCGGTCCTGCTTGGGATTCGAACCCACGCCGTCGTCATTACCAAATTACAATAGCATAAAATAGCAATAGCTCCATCCAGAGTTGGCAATTTTTTTCTCATACTGTCGACTAAAAAACAGGAATAACAGCATTCAAGAAGATGTCGCAAAGAATGATTTGCTGTTCGATTATTCAAAGTGTAAGAGTTACAATGAAGAGTTTGACAAGCATGAAGTTATTTTCGAATTTGCAAAACTCTTTAAGCGGCAAGGAAAAACATTATTTTGCATATCAAAATTTAAAGATAAAGTGCATATTAGTGGATAATTCAAATCTGATAAAACGTTCGGGCTTGAAGATAATAGTTACCAACAATTTTACTATGTCCAGAAACAATTTGCAACCCCGTTTCTACTCAATTGTGGAGGAGTTTAACTCAGAAAATATCTAAAACTCCGTGGTGAGAAATTTCCCCCCAAAGCCTTTTGGTGTACTTTGTCTGAGCAATTGTGTCGTACGATTATGTTCGACATGGTGGTACGATTATGTTGGACATTGGTGATCAATTCACATAAAGCCTTAGCTGTTTCCAATATTTGTATCACTTTGGTACACTTTCCTTTCGTAAAACCAAACATGAACCCATCCAACCTTGTCGGGTCAATCTGTATCCATCCATAAGTTATTGTCAATTTCGAGTGCATTATTTGTTACTACTACTTTGATACGAGTATACATCACATCACACTTAACATGCCTGATGAAGTTTTTGCAGGCAATGGGATCACCGTCCCCTCATTACCCTTGCTTCTTTGTTGTTTACCATTCTATGAGCAGTTCTACTACATTGCTTTCCTTGGTTTATAACGTACGAATGTGTATATATACTTGGATGTATATCTATGAATGTATATATGGATATATTTGTATATCATGTATAAGTTTGTATATTGTTTGTCGATTTAGTCGTTCGGTATGATTTGAAATGCATCATTCCGTACCTATCATTTTTCCCTTCAAACAACACGGATGGTCCACAATTTATTTAAATTTCTCTTCCCTATTCGTTCACTGCCCAACTGGACAAGGATTTATCTGTTGTCCTTTGTTTTTCAGCTTATTTCCTTTTACTAGGCAGTCATTTATCGATGCTTGTTGAGTTGTACATAGTCGTTTTATATCTTGTCGTATTCATACCGATAACTTACTAATCGATGGATGTCTTATCTGTCGTTAACATGAACTTGTGTAAAACGTTCAAATCAATCAAGTCACATGCGAGGGTACTTAATCGTGCACTCTTCCACTGTACTTAGTATTTTGCATTAAAAAAAAACTACTAGAACAAAGCTTCTGCTTCTACTGCTGCTGCTGTTGATTTTGCTGTTACCTTCTCGGCTCGTTACGACTTTCGAATATTGCTTACTTGCTTTCTAGCTGATCAAGTGGGGATACAAGGATGGAAATATTGTACATTGGATTATTGTATATCTGGTTTTACAATTTCTTGTACCAGTAGAGATAATGTTCACCATCTTCTACGAGAAGTTCGTCCACACCTACAAAAGAAACGGAAAAAGGTTAGCAAATCAAATATATGAAGAAATTTGAAAGAATGAAAAGTAGGACAATAGTTTTCGTATCATCATTTTGTTATTAGTTTTTATGCTGCCAACACTGAGAGATTCTGATTTTAATGGAACAATATAAGGGTAAAAAAAAGTTCAAATATGTAATTGACATTTTCCTAATATGTATATGTATGATATGTATATTTCGTATACGTTAAACATTAAGCATGCGGCATGCATTAAAGCAGCATTAATACTATCATTTTGTTGGATTCAATTGATGTATTCATCTATTCGATAAATGTACCTCGGAATATCATAAGAGTTATAGTACAGTACAGTATTGCTCTCAACGCTTCGCCTGAAACTAACATTTGTAAACTCATACTAACTTGACCTCGAATGAAATAATGAAAACTATCACCATGAAAAAATGATGCCCCACATTTTTCATGGTAAAATTACACGGAGTCCAATACATACATACACTTTTTTCATTCAACAGTAGTGGACATGCCACAGTTATTCCACTTTCTATATATAGTTATAACTGGTATAACGGGCAGTGTCAGGTGTGACCCGAGTATAAAGCATCTACTCTTCGTCAGCACCTGTCACTGGAGATCCGGAAGATAGAACGGTCTCTTTGAACTGGATCGTCTAGGACAGCGGTCGGCAAAGTCCGGCCCGCGGGCCAAATCCGGCACACCAACTGATTTCATCCGGCCCGTAAGAAAATTTTAGTGCTTCATACCAAAACCACGGTAAAAGAGTAAATGAGGCCCCAGCCGCCATGTTTTCGATCGTGGCTACACCTCTTGTGGACGTTTAAACTGAATGTATGCAATTGGTGTTACATTAATTCGTTAAATTCAACCTACGAGTATTTGAACCGTAGTGTGTACCGTTAATTTCGGGTATGCAATCAACCTAGGGGTGCGGTATGAGGGGGGCCCACGGGCCCCCCTTATTTCTCAAAACTATAACAAACTCTCTTTTTCGGTAGACCTAGCGCAGTCCGCTCGCTTCGCTCGCTGCGGGCGCGCCGCCGTTTCCAAATAATTTTTTCGGCTAAACTCATTGTTTCATGCTGTGCACCATGTGTGGTATAGTTTACTTACTAGTAACATGTGAAAGTATATTAACCCGCATTCAACCACATTAACCCGCATTCCACTGGGTGATTAGTTTAAACCGTTATGTTCTTTTAAGCGAACCGTTAGCGTTCAAAAATTCGAAACGAATGCATGTGTCGCGCTTTGCATAGCTTCTGGCGCTTAATGTGAACCAGCAGGAAGAGGAGAATCTAGCCCGGGGCCTCATTTACTCTTTTACCTAATATTTTATATCAATTCTTCGGGAAGCTAAGTTTTTACTTAGCCTTCCAAAATCGTTGGTTTAATAAATGGGTAAAAGAGTAAATGAGGCCCCGGGCTAGATTCTCCTCTTCCTGCTGGTTCACATTAAGCGCCTGAAGCTATGCAAAGCGCGACGCATGCATACTTTTCAAATATTTGATCGCTAACGGTTCGCTTAAAAGAACATAACGGTTCAAACTAATCACGCAGTGGAGGTTGAATGCGGGTTACTATACTTTTACATGTTAAGTTACTGTAAGATACTAGTAACTAAACTATACCACACATGATGGACAGCATGAAACAATGAGTTTAGCCGAAGAAATGATTTGGAAACGGCGGCGCGCCCGCAGCGAGCGCAGCGAGCGGACTGCGCTAGGTCTACTGAAAAAGAGAGTTTGTTATAGTTTTGAGAAATAAGGGGGGCCCGTGGGCCCCCCTCATACCGCACCCCTAGGTTGATTGCGTAGCCGAAATTAACGGTACACACTACGATTCAAATACTCGTAGGTTGAATTTAACGAATTAATGTATCACCAATTGCATACATTCAGTTTAAACGTCCACAAGAGGTGTAGCCACGATCGAAAACATGGCGGCTGGGGCCTCATTTACTCTTTTACCAATAAATGTTATAAACAAATTATATTAATGCGCCGGTTAGAAAATCGGCCCATGAGCGCCGGGGCTCACCACCTCGACGGCGTGGGTTCGAATCCCAACCGAGACCGGACCCTCCCCTGTACGAGAGGACTGACTACCCACGTACAACAGGGAAACAAGTCTCGTAAGCCCTTAACGGGCAGGCATGACCAAGAGGTCGTTACGCCAAGAGGAAGATATTAAAAAAGATTGTACTAAAAAAGTGTGCTAACTTGACGCACACTTTTTAGTACAACTTTTTAAATTACAATTTGTTTATAACTAGGTAAAACGGCCCGGTTACACGGCCCAGTTACAGGACCCAGTTACAGGACCCGGTTACAGTGCCCGTTTATATGACCCGTTTACAGTGCCCGTTTACAGGGCCCGGTCACACCGCCCGTTTACAGGGCCCGGTAACAGGGTCCGTATACAGGTCCCGGCTACAGGGCCTCAGCTTATGGATGTATTTTTTTTGTTGATTTTATTCTGAGTTGGTTGTTTTCATCATGTTGAAGCACCACCTTTCCCAAAAGTAAATGCAAGTTCGAAAAAAATACTTCCATAATCACGAAAACGTTTCATTTCCCTCCTATTACAAACTTTGAATGAAACTGTGTCTGCAGATTTCCGCTTTGCTTTGTTTTATTTTCCGGCAAAGTAACCATCGATAATCAAAGTAATCATCGACTACCAAAAACTCGCTCATCAAATCGTTCACCCGATCAGAACGCAACAAAAATTTCCCCACTGCGCTATGCATGAGCGGGGAATATGCAGCGAACCACGAAGATAAAAACCGAAGTTGCCACGACAAAAACGAAAAATGGCAGCCCCTTTCGGGGCCCTCCGTCTTTTTTTCTTCTCTTCCTTCTACACATTCTTATGTCTCGAGCTGTTACACGGACTTGAACCGCGTTGTTTCCACTCCGGTCTCTGCGCACCTACCGCAAGACCGTCGCTCTTTGTTGAGAACGGTGTGCTAAAGACCCAATATATATCTACTGCGTAGTCGTTTGTATGGACTGTATGGGAATGCATCGGTATACGCTCAACCCGCTCTAGCCGTTTAAACCTCTCGCGGAGCGAATTCATATGGCCACCGCGTTTCGGTTTTTGCTCTTCATTTAAATGAATGAATGGAATGAAATGAATGAATGATCGCTCGCGCTTGGTATTCGATCGGCTCGCGCTGGGTCTACGATTGCTCGCGCTGGGTTTTCGATCGGCTCGCGCTGGCCCTACCAGCCATAGCTTCGGGTGGAGATAGGGAATTCAATGGGCAAGAGCGAGATGGTGATAGCCTTATCTCTTTTACACCAACGCAGAAATTCTCCCGTCCCGCCACCGCCAGAAATCTCTCCTTACCGCGCCCATCTGTTGCCGCGGCAGCCGATCCGAACTGAAAAATCGATTTTTGTGATTGGCTAGCCGAATCTTCGTGTGTGAAGTCATCAAAGTGCGCATGCGCAAGTTGCATGTACGAAGTTTAAATGCCCTGCGCGATCGGGTCTTCGAAGACCCAGCGCGAGCGATCGAAAACCCAGCGCGAGCAATCGTAGACCAGTCGAATACCCAGCGCGGTCGAATACGGACGTACGGGTACCCGTACGGGTATACCCAGCGCGAGCGGTCATTCATGCTTACGTACGCAGCGCAAGCGATCGCTAAATGAAGAGCAAAAACCGAAACGCGGTGGCCATATGAATTCGCTCCGCGAGAGGTTTAAATGGCTAGAGCGGGTTGAGCGTATACCGATGCATTCCCATACAGTCCATACAAACGGCTACGCAGTAGATATATATTGGGCCTTTAGCACATCGTTCTCAACAAAGAGCGACGGTCTTGCGGTAGGTGCGCAGAGACCGGAGTGGAAACAACGCGGTTCAAGTCCGCGTAAACAGCTCGAGACATGAGAATGTGTAGAAGGAAGAGAAGAGAAAAAGAGCAAAGGCCCCGAAAGGGGCCTCCATTTTTCGTTTTTGCCGCGGCAACTTCGGTTTTGCTTCGGTTTAGGTGTCGCGATAAATCTGAAAACGAAGTAAAAGTCACCATGCGTACGAGACGCGTTTTACAAAGCGCGGTGGCGCTCGGGTGGGTCTACGATTGCTCGCGCTGGGTTTTCGATCGCTCGCGCTGGGTCTTCGCGCAGGGCATTTAAACTTCGTATCGTATTGCAATGCGCATATGCGCACTTTGATGACTTCACACATAAGGGTTCGGCTAGCCAATCACAAGTCTCGATTTTTCTGTTCGGATCGGCTGCCGCGGCAACAGATGGGCGCGGTGGCCAGAGATTTCTGGCGGTGGCGGGACAGGGGAATTGCTGCGTTGGTGTAAAAGAGACAAGGCTATCACCATCTCGCTCTTGCCCATTGATTTCCTACCTCGACCCGAAGCTTGTGGCGGTAGGGTCGCTTCATTCGTTCGTTGCTATATTGCTATCTTAGCGTAAAAAAAGTGTCAGAACAGTGCATCTCGCTTCCGCATTCCTTGCTACGTATATTGCTCTCTAAGCTTAGCATCAGAAAAGCATCAGAACAGTGCATCTCGCTTTCGCGTTCGCTTCGCTCAATCGTGCTATCTAATGGAACCACCTAGCTGCTGCAATTTGTGTAGCGACTAGGTAAAACGGCCCAATTATTGGACCCATTTTACAGGGCCCGTTTACAGGACCCGGTTACTGGGCCAGGTAACACGGCTAATTTACAGGGCCCGGTGACAGGGTCCGGTAACAGGACCCGTTTACATGACCCGTTTACAGAGCCTGGTAACACGGCCCGTCTACAGGGCCAGTTTACAGGGCCCGGTTACAGTGTCAGTTTACATGGCCCGGTTACAGTGTCAGTTTACATGGCCGGGTTACAGTGCCCGTTTACAGGGCCCGGTAAGTGGGCCCGTTTACAGGTCCCGGCTACAGGGCCAAACCTCATGGTTGTAGTTTTATTATTAATTTTTTTCTGCGTAAGTTATTTTCATCATGTTGAAGCACCACCATTCCCAAGAGTAAATGCAATGTTCGAAAAAATTGTTTCCACAATCACGAAAACGTTTCATTTCCCTCTATTACAAACTTTGAATGAAACTTTGCAAAAATTGGCTTTGTTTTATTTTCCGGCAAAGTAACCATCGATAATCAATGTAACCATCGATTACCAAAAACTCGCTCATCAAATTGTTCACCCGATCACAGCGCAACAAAAATTTCCCCTTCATTCTTAGTATCTTTAGCAAAAGCAGAACCCGTGGGAAACCCGGTATGCTGCAGTGCATCTCGCTCTCGCACCCATTTACAGGGCCCGGTAACAGGGCCCAGTTACAGGACTCAGATTACAGGGCCAGGTAAGGCCCGTTGACAGGTCCCGGCTACATGCCCTTGGTAACACGGCCCGTTTACAGGACCCGTTTACATGGCTCGGTAATACGGCCCGTTTTTAGCTTAATTTTATTCTGCGTTCGTTATTTCGATCACCGTGCAGCACCACTTTTCCCAAGAGTAAATGCAAATGTTCCAAAAACTTGTCCCTGAAATCTCGAAAACGTTTTAATTTTCTTCATACTGCAAACTTTGAATGAAACTGTGTACCGTAGAAGCACCATACTTGGCGCGGGTCCAAACTTGGCGCACTTTCTAATATTTTCTTCGATATTAGACTATTTCCAAAACATTTCAGCTTAAAATATGTAGTCAAATATTTGTTTATGTTTGTACAATACATCCGCATCAAAACATGTTATTGATTTTTTGTTATTGAATGTATATTTAATTAAATGAAAAATTCCATCCCACAAGTGCGCCATTTTTTACCCGCGTTAGCAACGCTGCTAAGGAAATGGTGAAACTGTTTCCAATCATTTATCCGCAAAGGAAAAATTATTAGGGATTTTTTTTATCAGAAACTGTTAAAATGTAAGTATTTCCAGCGAATCGTGGTTAGATTCGGCGCTTTTTGAGATTTTTATACTAATTTTGAAGCGAAAATATTTTGCGCCAAGTTTGGCTCACACTGCTAGATATTTTTGAATCATAGAAGGCTTTGATGAATGAGATTATAAAAGTTAGCGACGAGATAGTTTTATTTTCACGAGAGAAGCCAAAGTCCGCGGCTCAAAAAGCTAAATTGTTTTTTAAATTGCTGTTGAAAAGTGTTTCTATTGTTTTAAGTTGAATTTTGAATAAAGCTGATACAATTACATCCATTTTGTTTGAAGTGCGCCTAGTAAGGAACACATCGCGCCAAGTAAGGAACATTGCAAAAACAATGCGCCAAGTTAGGAACATAATGTGCCACAGAAAGGGCTTCTGCAACTTGAAGAAATATTAATTTATGAGTTTCTCACTTCTTTTTCTTGTCTTCTATGTCACTGTGCAAAACGTAGTATGATTTAACCGAACATTGATTTGGTTATTCAACTTTTTATGAAGAATTTCCTTAACTGCGCCAAATATGGTACATCTACGGTAGCACGCTCACGTCTTGCTTTGTTTTATTTCGGCAAAGTAACCATCGACTACCAAAAACTCGTTCAGCGCAAGAAAAATTTCCCCTACCATCCTGCATCTATAGTATCCTTAGCAAAAGTATAGCGCCTGGGGAAACCGTAAAGTGCGTGGGAAAACCGGAGCGTAGGAATTGTGCATCTCACTTTCACGCTCGCTTCGCTCGTTCAACGGTGTTATTGCTTTCTAATGCGACGGCTAGACACAGCGGTAATCGCACGAATATTCCCGCACTCCATATGAAAAAAACGGATTTCGTTCCCGCTATGTTTAAAAAACGCGAAACTACGACCTGGCGGGAACGGACGCATTTGCTTAATTGAAACGTTTGATGAAAAGTTTCATTCGCTTGCTACAACAACGTCGGTATGGGCAACGTATATGGATGTGGCCGATGTTGTTGGAGAGAAACCAAAATGCGAGTAGTCTTCTACGCAAAATTTTGGAGGAGGAACTCAACAACACCATTCATAAACTTTATATTTGATAATGATTCACAATTCCACTTTTACCTGCCGCCAATTTAGATCACGTAAACAAACTAAAACGTAAACAAAACTTCACTTTGACAGATCGGACGAATAAGCTCGTTCCCGCTGGATATCCTGTCGAATCTGGGCTACTTTTTCCCGTTCCCGCCACCGAGAATTCCAGCTACGTTTAAACAGCGGTTAAGCGCAATTTTAGAGTGGATTGTTTTCGAAGGCCAAGCAAAACCTAAGCTTCCGAAAAAAATTATATAAAATATTAAAGTAATTTTTATGTTGCATTTTCATTTATCTATGTGTCAAAAACTTTTTAGAAGTAAAACTGCTGTCACCCATATTTGGGTGACGCAATACGGAACGTGTTAAGTTTGATAATGAATTATAACACTCCGACTCAAATAACTTAATGACAATTTTCATATAATAGAATAAATCCTGTTTTCTTTGTTCATGTAATACGTAAAAGTATAAAATAAATTAAATGAAAAAATAAATTTTCAAAACAAAAGTTTTTCCCTAAACGTACTAAACAATAAAAAATAATGTATGTTAAATGACATATGTATTAATGTATCAGTTTTTCGTTTTTGTCGTTATTCGCATAGCATCGTAGATGACAATCGAACTGAGAGCAATCTCGATGTAATGCGAATAACGATAAATAGGAAAAACTGATACATAAATACATATGTCATTTAACATACATTTTTACATACATTAGTACGTTTAGCGAAAAACTTTTGTTTTGAAAATTTATTTTTTCATTTAATTTATTTGTATATTCTAATGTGTTTACATGAGGTATACTCTTTTTTTTTGGTTAATGTTAAGGCACTGTTACTAAAAAGCGTTTGATTTAGGTAAAACAAATATTGGCAGTATAATTTCTATAAATAAAATAATATTAAAAAAATCTATAAAAATGTAGCTTGCAATTGAAAGAAAGCCCAATAAAACCCTACTTTGGTGGAGGACACCGTATGTATGATTTTTTTAATACTAATTTGCATGTCAGCTGTGTACGCTTTACTTATAAGGTTCAGTTTTTCTTCGGAAGTTGGAAAAATTTGCATAAACGAGAGGATCTTTTTCAAATTCTGTAAAAATTAAGAAAAAAGATTTATTTAATAAAACTTTACAAAAGATAAAAACTAGTTTCGCCAAATTTACGTAGCTGTTATGATTAGACATGCTCTTTTGCCGATATAGTCAGTTTTAAACAAAGAAACATAAAATGCAAGTTAAAAACTTACCCAGCGGTGCTATCAACTGATTTCCGGGAGGATTTTTGGTGTCTGGCCTTTCCGGTAAACGATAGAGCAGCCAGAAGTGATAACTGGAAGATTTAAAAATCCACCGTTCATTCTTTCTGTTAACAAAGATGTGCTAAATGTCCGCTACCTTTTTGGTTCCTCTTTCATCCCTGCCAACGTATGGACGTAGTGTCCGTTGGGCCATTCGCGTGCCTCGAAAGAAAACCTAGCAGCACGAAATGATAAGAAACTAGTTTAATATTTCCATTTCGTGCTCGATTCACTTCATCCTAACTACCTTGGATCGATTTCGGCGGCCTGTTTCATGGCCCGAAAAAATGTGGTGTTTTTCGGAGACGTCAGATCGAGGTAATACTCCTCCGTCTCGTTCGTGCCAACCCATAATGTATAGGTGTAGGACACATTTCTTGGCTCCGTTTCCTCTACGGGCGATATGCCTAGGCCCACCGGTGCGGCTAGCTTAGGTTCACCGTTTTCCGAAGGTTCGTTTGATTCCCGCATCACGTGGTCACATTGTAATGCCCGAACCGCTCCTAGTCCTCGCCAGCCAAGAGCTAGGACAATGTCGGCAGTGAGGCCAATTCCAATTGTAGGATCCTGCAAACAAGAAGATGGGATTAACATTAAATACAAAAAGTTGAATATGGCCCGAGAACTGGTCGTTGCGGTTATCACCCTTCTCTACACTGCTGTCGAACTGATTCCATACCTGCCCATCTTGGAGAGGTTCCTCCGTCCAGCTTCCGTCTGTACGCTGTTTAACAAGCAACCACTCGGAAGCGGCAGTTCGGTTCCATTTTCCAGCCGGATCCGGTTCGAGATCCTGCAGTGCTTGCATTGCCAATGCCGTACTGCGGAGTGATCCAAAGCTACCCTGCAGACCCTGTAGACTCGCTAGACCGCGTGCCGGACGCCGCACAAAATGTTGTAGGTGTCGATGGCGATGATCAGTGACAATGCAACGCAATGCTAATAATACCATAGCAATCGTATCTGTTGAATGGGACACAGGACGTAAGGTACAGATATGACATGATATTAAAAGTAGAAAGATGAATAGAAAAAGAGAAGAGCAAAGACAAAATTCACGCCAGATTGCCATTGCTGTCGAAAATTCTAATATTCAAAATGGCCTCAAAGTTAACTTTTCCTAAGACTTACCGACGTCATTCACTTCCCCGCTGGCAATGTCCAGGAGACGACGTATCTGACGCTTCCTAACATGCGTTGCCGAGCTGCAGATGGCCAGCGCGGTTAGAGCAAACTCGTACTCCTGTCCCTGGTCGTGTTCGTGATGTTCAAGTGCAGCTACCAGATCATGGCCGTAGAAGTGTCGAGCGTCCTTGCATAACCCTCCCATAGCCAGAATGTACTTCGCGATGTGATCCGTGTTCAGCTGCTTGGCAGTAGCGTGATGACGATCAAGCATGGTCAGTACCTCGATATCCATCTGTTTGATCGACAGCAGGTTTTCCAAGTCTGACACAGCCTGTATCGGGTTGTCATTCTCCGACGGGTCTTTGCCACCTGAAAGCTCTTTGGCTAGGATGACCATGTGCGTATCGTTGCCCCAGCTGAAGTCAGGAAGTCTTCTCTCTCGCAACCAGGTGAGCGCCCTCTGTATGCTGGCACTTTCTACCTGATTTGGTCCACCAGGTCCGAGCTGCTTTTCTTCGATGAGCGTTATATCCACCGGCAAACTGTCCATCGAATCCTGACGAATGGTTGGCTGGGTTGTGCTTACCGTAGGTGAGGAAGTATTTGATGTGTTATATTGTGGAGTAACTGCCTGTGGCGAGGGAGTTGTAAAAAACGCCTCCGTAGTGAAAGTTGGCAAGAGTGCCCCGCTTGTGCCAATGGTCTGTACTCCTACATATGAGCCAATATGTTCAGGAGGAATGCTCGACATCGCATGTATTTGTTGTTTCGCTGTTGTCGTGGGCGGATGACCAACAGTTGTGAGCGTTGTTTCAAGGAAGCCCGTTGGTGGAATAACAGAAGTAGTTGTCTCACCGAGTGCTTCGGAAAGCAGCAGAGCGACTACTTTCACTAGCGTTGGCAGATGTATTCGGTGCTTCATATTTTTTTCTGCAAATAAAAAACGAGAAACTTAAATATATTTGTTAAAACAATTTTATTTGCTCCTCACTAATGTTGATCCATTATATTGTCTTAAATTATATGTAAAAGTACACAACCATCATGTAGGGACGTTAAGTCATCGTGATCCTCAAAACATTAGTTTGACTAGGATCAACAAACCAGTCACTTTCATGTGCCTTGGAAGCTAAGTGGGCCTGGTTAGTCTGTGCTCGCTAATTAAAAAATAATAAAGATATTTTCTATACTTGTCGGCAGCAGGTCGAACGGCTAATTCATATCGGCATTATTTTTATTCACTTTATTTTTCCACATTTCTGGCAGCTAAGGGTTAAGGAGATAGCATAGACAAGCCGTCACGTACGAATGTCCCTAATCGCTCACACACATACACATGAATTATTACACAAGGATGGAGTAAGTAAAATCAATAGCTGCTACTATTGGTTGTGGAATGATTCATGCTTATCAGTATTATTCGGGGGCACATCGGAACTGTTGAGAAGGGGTGTCAACCTCAGTTGTTAAATTAAACGTGTTAGAATGCATCTAAAATTACGCATAAAAGATCAGTATAAAAAGATTTCCAAGTTATCGTTTCTGGACATGGCAAAATAAAGGAAATAAGAATGTACTTCCTTTACAACACAAATGCAAAGATGTGGTGTGTTATTTATTGGAAAATCATGGTTCAGTATTTTCGTTACAATTGTGCATCAACCATTATTTGCAATAATCATTATGTAATTGATGGTTCGAATATGAGACAATTGCCCGGTAAGTTTGTTTGGAATGTTCCGTAAGTTTCATAAAGATATACGAGTATGTCTTGCATCAGTACAATGTCTATACGTTTGTTCATGTACTTTACTATCCCGTTATTTAAATATGGACGTTTCACAACACATACATTTTGTCAATAACAGTGTAGCTTAGTCTCAAAGATTCAATATTGTACATCACTATAAGAGATTTATTGGCTACGTATTAGACCTTTTTATCCTTCCATTCTCCTAGTGAATAAACTTGTCGATGCTATCCTATGGCTAGTTCTATAAGTTTCTCCTAAAGAATTCACAACATCTCGTAACTGAACCGGTGTGAAAAAAAAATCAAAATTTCCAATATCATGCAGACCGGAAACTGTAACACTGCTAATCGGAATATATAGTATGCTATTGACAACTTACGCACACTATAGCTTAAAAACACCCACACGATAGAGTTTTTTTTTACGATGGGCGTACTCTGGAGCATGTGTGTCGTAATGAGAGTATTTGGATTTAGGGAAAAGCATCGTTTGTTTCTACCATAACCCTTTGAATCGCTATTTCTTGTTCTAAAGAGCACCGCATATTCAATAATACATTACAGAAATTAATGCACAAACCTTGCACAAAGCACTAGAACCACTTACTCTCGATATAGCGTCCGTCGTAAATACCCTCGAACAACTGCTGTTGACAGAGGAAAACGGTTTCCTTTCGAGCCGATTTTTCTGGCGGTGCACTTGATAAAGAAGACTTAGGTTGTCTGAGAAAAGGAGAGATAAAACCCAGCTCCGGAGCGATAGTCATAAACAGAAGGCGAGCAAATATGCCTTCGACGACAACCGGAAGACATGCGCATTAAATCCAATTCATACTTGCATGAATCACGTTACTGGAATGTTGGCAATAGTTGAAGCAATATGTTTGAATGCTGTAGGAAGTTACTCGTTATGTTGGTTTAGTGCAATGTATACCACAATTAAATAATTTAAAAATAGTTTTTTTTTTATTTTAAATAATCGGAAGATTTTTGTGCAATATGTTATAAAATGCTAATTTGTCTTAATTTTGACTTTGTAAGAAGCACTTCGTTTAAGTATGATTTTTCTCTTATAATAATAGTTTCATTATTTTAATATGATTTTCCCATTTTAATCTTGTTATTAAAAACATGTTAAAAGAAGTACTCGATACTGTTGCATGATTGGGAATGACTTTAATTTAACTTTTATTTGTTTTAAAGAAAGAAAGCTATATAGTCTCATAGGAATATGTTGATTTCACCAAACCCTGAGATGTATCTAAAATGATTTTTTTATCTGTGTAACTAAATATAGTGTAGCTAATGTATTGGCATGGACATCGTAGTCCATGAGCGAACGGGCAACCCCTAAACAGCTTTCAAATCCCTACAGAGCACCTACCTTTCTTTTATAAAGGAGAAAGCTCTATTGAATGCTATCGTAGAATAATGGAATGCAATACAGAAAACATTCATGTATCGATAAATGTAACAAGTGATCTCATCCTGTTCATGCATAATCGAAGTTACTATATACATATGTATATATACGTTACAACAGGAAACCAGCCAACGTATCATATTCCACGCTCGCGACAGGATGTCACCGCATTCTATGAGAACCCTCGCTACGGATGCAACCACTCAACGCAGACACCAGCGCGAACCCTTGCGACAGGACATAACCACTCGACGTAGAAACCTGACGACGATCGCGAACGAGTTGAGACATGAATTGTGCAGAACAACAACTGTGAGAAAGACTTCGTCACCAATCGCAGAGCAACACGTCGAAACAGAAGACCACCCGGAGCAGCAACGGCAGCGCTATAAAAGGGCTTCATAACAACTTAGACCTCACAATATTAAAACGCAATAAATTGGTTAGCCCTCAATGGAAAAGTTTATGCAAAGCTCTAATTTTAAAAGTGGGTTTTTTTTTTTTCCACTGTTTTTTTTCTTCTTTTATGTGTGATTCTTTTTTTTATTATTTTTTTACTCAAAATCAAAATATGTTTGTTTTCGCTTACTCATTAGTGGATCTTCTTGCAATACTTGCAGTATATTTAAATGGATTGAGAAAAAAATATTGAGCGAAAATCAACAAAATTCGAAGTGGGCACTTTTTCCTGCCGGTCACTGTATATATATCTACTACATATTTTAGCTTTTTTTTATGTATGGTGTTCTATGTACACTAAAAACTCAACCAAAACTGACCCGTCGCTTCTGAAACTTTTCACACATTAAGTTTAAGTACTGCAGATGTTGTTGAAGGTTTGTTTGATCACTATTTTTTAATAAAATCATCTAAATTTTACAATTTAAACTCACAGTTTTACTAACACAGACAAAACAAGTATGTAAACAAATGTCAAGGTGTATCCAACATAGTTACCCTAAGGTTTATACATCAAGGGGAAATTGATGAAATATCAAACATTTTAAATATGTCGTTATTGTAACTATTAAATTCAAACATATCTTTCAAGTATTAGTCAAAACCATAATACTTTTCTCAATCCTTTCCTCACCGAGCAACGCCGGGGCGTCAAGCTAGTATATATACATATATATGTATACAGTCGACTCTCGATAATTCAAAGTTGGAGGGACCCAGAAAAAAGTTCGATTTATCGAGAGTTCCAATTATCAAGAGTGGTAGGAAATAAGCAGCTACGGTTGCTGAGTTATGAACTGGAAATAAGGATGCGTGTATTGATTTACGCTATACCTTTACCCACCGTTTTCGCTAGCTGTTTTTGCTTCACTTTTCTTTGTGCACCTTTCTACAAAGCATGTGTGCCCCAAATATGTCCGTCCGCCCGTCTACACCATGTAGTCTGATTCGGACGAAAATCTGCGTCCCCGTTCAACAGAGTGTTACAGGGCACCCGCATCGTGACGCGTTCTATTACGTTTCAACTTCCCCAGAACTTCGAATTGTTGCGAGTAGAGTGGATACAGCTTCGAATTATCGCGTGAAGAGAGCAACCTTGCTTCGAATTTTACTTCGCTTTATCGAGTGTACCAAATCGTATTGTTTTTATTCGAAATAGTAAGAGTTTTCCAAGGGACTACTGATATACTTCGAATTATCGAGAGTTTCGAATTATCGAACGTTTGAATTATCGAGAGTCGACTGTATTATATATAAGTGCTCGTTCGAGCTTCGAGAATCAACTGAACTATATTTTGGGATGCTTATCGACTAAATACAATCTAATCTTATCATTACGCACACTTATACCTTACAATATCTTACAACTACTCGTATATAACGTCCGGGGCCGTAACGCTTCCCCTGTTGCTTTCGAGCGTCCTCGTTCGACTTTACCTTAGATGATTAATTATCCTTACATTTATTTCTTAAGCCTAGATTTATGAATTTTAACGTCAAACCCGTCTTGAAACGTGAAGTCATTGTCGTTTTGAACCCTAGATACTTTATATGATTCCTTGTCTTTTGTTATTCTCTGATTTACTTTGACAAAGACCTGTTCGCCTTCTTGCAATGATGGAGGCTCCTTTTTTTCCTACATTAGCTTTATCGAGAGATTGTTGCTGACTTTTTAACTTTATTTTTATATTTGATTGTATTCTTTTTATGCACTGAGCTTGCCTTGGCTTCATCCCCGTATTTGAATGTATACCCAAGTAACATTTCCAAGACCTATTAGACTTTAACGAGTTTTATCAATGTTTTAACATGGGTGTACCAAGTCCAATTGGTTTTATAGAGGTTTCTCAGCAGGCAAAATAGTTTTAATAATTTTGACATCCTTAAAACCTTTTGAGGATAGCTATAAAACCGCTCATTAAGTCTAAAATCTTAGTAGACTTGAAGAGTCTATAAATCTTCTTCTTCTCTTCTCTTCTCTATCTTCTCTATATCTATAAAAATGAATGTTTGTATGTTCGTGATGCTAAAACTCAAAATCGGCAGGACCAATCTTGATGACGTCTTTGTATGATTTGTTCCTTTTTACCCAAGGAAGGTTTAGGAAAAAAGAGAATTTGAAAATTCCCAAGGAAAAGCCGGAAAATGGGAAAACTCGGTATAAACGGCTTTTTCTTATAAAAAAAAATAAAATTTACCTTCTCTAACGAAAACGGTTGGACTTATCCCAAGAAAGTCTCCTGATGATTTGTTTCTTTTGGCCCAATAAAAACAATGCAAGTTAGAAAAATACTTGGGGAAAACCAGGAACACAGAAAAGTCGAAAAATATTTTTTTCCAAAAAAATTTAAACTTATAAAAATGAGTGTTGGTTTGTTTGACGCTAAAACCCAAATCGGATGAGCCGATCTTGACGATGTAATCAGATTATTTGTTCCTTTTTTTTCATGGATGGTTTAAAGAAAAGACATCTTTAACATTCCCTAAGGAAAAGCCGGAAAATGGAAAGATTTGTAAAAATAGCATTTTCCATACAATCAAATCAAATATACGATGTATAACTTAAACTAAAAAACTATTTGACCAATCTTTACGAAGTAATGGAATGATTTTTTCCTTCTTACCCATACCAATGAAAATTGTGACAAATCATGAGTCCGAATTCACAGATCATCGAATAATTTCATCTCGGTTAATCAACAAGCGATCCCCTAGATCACGTATCTGATCTGAGGTTCTGATAGGTGTTGAATGTATTTTGTTGAGTGGCAGCTGAGAGCTTTGTTGCAAAACACATATGAATGTTGAGTATTTAAGTTCAGGGAAATCTATCAAACAATTTTGCAAGTACGTCGCCGGAAAGGATATGCCGGTTTTTGCCATTGAAGGTGATGAGATAAGTGTCAAACGAACTGATACGTTGTTGTGCATTCCACAGTTTTTGTTTTTTATTTCATCGTTCAGTTCATTTAAAGAATGGTTAAAGAATTCACCAAGGACTCTTGAGTCAGGAGTACAGCAAGCAAAAAAAAACCAAGAAGCAAGATTTCAAATGGCAGCAGCGATTCTATTCCGAGATTATTGCTTGATTCGCAGTTACTTCGCATATGAATTAAATGCATCCGAGAAATGATTATTCAAAAGCAAGGGGGCCCGGTACATGGACATAGAGATGTGTTTTCATTTTGCTTTAGAACAAATTTACACAATCCACCGAAAACGAATACCTCCGATTTGTTTGAGCCATTCCGGATAGCGATGAGTATGGAGTGCAACTTTGAGAGAAGCATGTACATGACAGTGGTAATCACTGGAATTTATAAACGAACTGCAATAACTAAAGTGTCTATACTTAATATTAAGATTATTTCAATGAAGCCATAAAAACTCCTGTTGATTGTGAGATACGTATAAAAATGACATCGCCGAAGATATTTCACATCGCTTTTGAAAGGGAAATTTTGAACAAAAAATGAATGATCTAATGAAGCATTGGTGTTGATTGAAACTGGGAGTTTGTTTATGAGTAGTAGCATTCTATTGACTGAAATTCAAATGCCAGCACCAATCTTCGAATTAAAAATGTTCTGTTCTGTGAATAGTAATGTGGGCTTGCAACCCGCTATTTGCCAATTCGGTTCAACTAAAACTGATTTATCACAAATGTGCTCCATAGTATCGAAACGAAGATTGGTTGAGTGCACGTACAATATTAGCTGCTTAAAAACCTATGCTAATGACTCCAGCTGGACCATTGCGCTCATATAAATTGATTAACCGTATTGAAAATGAATCGTTCACTGGAATTTTAAAACATTCTTTCGATTTGTCTGACTGAAAGATGGATCTGTTATTGTTATGTGTCGACATCTTCAGACACCAAATCAATGGGGCTTCCCATGAATTGTAATGCTTTGTTTTTTCAATATTAGTGTATTATTATTATTGGACGATGCGAAGTTCGTCGGGTCAGCTTGTACGCTTATAAATATCTACAAATATGTTTATTTTGTCTATAAAGTCAAAATCTGGATGTCTATTTTGCAAAGTTCCAAACAATTCAATCAAAGTGGAATGACATCTTTCCACGATTCCATTAGAATTACTGCAACTAGCATGGTGTATTCCAATATTCAAATCCTGAAGGAATCCGATAAATTCGATTGAGACAAACGCAGGCTTTTGATCGCAAACTATTGAATTTGGCCGTCCGAAAATTCTTACAGGGTTTTTCAGATGATATCGTAACCGTAGCAGTATTTATTCGAACTGCAGCACATGATATTCCAACAGAGTCAGTTGATTTTATAACGCAATCATGTTTGTTATAACTGTGTCAGTTGAAAGCAGAATCGTCGCAGTTGATATTATAATCCTCCTGGTACAGCAGCTGAAGTGAAGTACGCAGCTAGCGAGTGTAAACGTATATCGCACGAACAACAGCCCAAGGTTAATCTACACAGCAGGTGGGTTTAAAAAGAATGAAGTTCTTCGATTTCATTGGAACGAAACTGCTCACAAAAATAAGTGAAAAATGACATGCAGTTAACATGAAAATTAATCAGCACTGCTTGTTTACAAATTCCTTTCGTTTTCTAATGAAATTAAAGCGATTCCAGCGAATTGGGCTCACCTGATATGTTGAACTACCTTAGAGTCTCATTCGTGCGATGTACGTTTATACTTGGTAGTTACGTCGACCTGCCAATACCAACTTTTATAATATCAACTTCGACGATTCTGATTTCAACTGACACAGTTATAATAAACATGATTGCGTTATAAAATCAACTGGTACTGTTGGAATATCATGTGCTGCAGTTGGAATAAATACTGCTACCGTTATGATATCATCTGAAAATCCCTGTATGTGATCGGCAATTGCTTTCTTCAGATCGACAATGGTTCTTGTTTCTAAAGGAATTACGCTTGCAAATTTAGAGAAGGCATCCACGACAGTCAGCATTTTTCTTCCCTTCAAACAAATATGTCAATATGTACTCTTTCGAACGGGTTTTCCGCATTAGGTGACTTTCTTATTAGTTTAGGCGGTTTTCGGTCATATTTACATCGCTTGCATATTATGCAGTTATTTAAAAAAATTCTAACTTTATTTTCCATATTGGGGAAAAAATATGTTTCGAGGATTTGAGCGACGTTTTCTTTTATTCCTCTGTGAGCGCTCTCGTGTACCATTTTTATGATATTGTCTTGCTCGCAAGCCATTGCTATGTCGGCGAGCAAAAGGGGAGAGTAAACCATTTTGAAAGCATTATTTTGGGAAAAGTGTTTGCGATATGTTTCCTGTATCAATTGAACCAAAGATAGTGGACAATGGATACAGCTAATCCCTTTTGCATTGGCCTTTTCTTTAATAATTGAGGGTATCACGATTGGGAGCGCGGAAACGATAAACTTCTCGACACTGGCCCATACAAAAGGTAAACAACACTTTGAACAAAGCGAAAAAATGGCTGGCCGTCTCGACGATCCAAAACGACGCCACCTACGTGTCGAGACGATGCGCGGAAACGAAACGACGCGGCTAGCCATTTTTTCGCTTTTTTCAAAGGTGTTGTTTACCTTTTGTATGGGCCCGCGACGAGAAATCTGACAGTCCGTATCGTTTCCGTCTTCCCAATTAAAATACCCTCAAATATTTACCAGATCGGATTCTCTATAATTCGATCTGCATATAGTGAATCTATGATATATAAACAATCATCAATTACATGGAAACACTTCAACGCCTTAGGTATAAACGAAGCTGGAGGCTTCAAAGGAACCTTTGAACATGTAAGGTATAAACGCACAGAGTTCATTTTTCACCGACCGTCGAACGGATTTTATCCGATCGTAGTCCGTGCTGTACCCGTATGTCATCGTTTGAATTGTTTCTAACTGCTACGATAGCTCTACCTTCCTTGCTGTTATAAATGCCGGGAAGGATAGGCAATTCCTTAAGATTTATTTCATCGTTTACAATGAAGTCGCCTTCCGTTTCTGTCAGTATTGGAATAAGTTGACTTTCTTGGGCATTAAGAGTGCATGTCTCTTGTGAGAGGTGCTTTTTCTCGAGATGAAATATTTTCCTTCCTATTTTGAGAGTGTTTTTGCTTATATCCAGTGAAGCGTGTATGTCTCGTAAAGTTTCATAACCTATTAGGCCGTCAAAAAAGATTATGAAAATCGAAAATATAGAATTTAATCTTCTTATTTATTTTGAATACGTCGAAAGATGCTGACTTTGTAATAATGTGTTTGCCTTTGACGTTTGTCACGAATATATCTTTTTTCAGTTTTGCAGTTCTGTAGATTCACGTGAGCAGTTGATATATAATTTTTGTTGACGCCTGTATTAATCAAAAATGTAAGGACTCCCTTAGTTGTGAATATTTCTAAATAGGGAATACAATTTTTGTTTATCAAAATTCTTCCTTTTTTTTCCTGATCCATCCGAAAATTTAGCTCATCCAGTTCAGTATCGTTTGTGTTTGCAAATTGTTCTACGTCGTTATTATTTATTTGCATTTTAGAACTCACGGTTCTCATCGAGGCATCACTAGCCGTAATCTGTAGGGGCTTGAACTTTCCAGATAAAGGTTTTTAACTTTGTCCTATCTTACGCGATCCGTACGACGTTGACGGTAGCTCGTATGTATCCGGCTTTTGTTTTCGATCCTGTATCGGTATGCGTTCTAACTTTTTCGGTATGCAGCGTTCGTATTAGTGTTGAGAAAGGAGCGAAAGAGCTGGCAACCACGCTCCGCTCCTCGAAAGGAGCGAAAAAATCGCTCCTCATTTGTGAGCGAAGCTAGCTCCAAAAAATGTTGCACGACATTCTCGCTCCTTTGCGCTCCTTTCGCTCCTTTCGCTCCTTTGCGCTCCTTTCGCTCCTTTCGCTCCTTTTCGCTCCTTTTCGCTCCTTTCGCTACTTTTGCTCCTTTCATGCCTTTCGCTCAATGCGCTCGTTTCATTGCGCTCCCTCATACCCTCATCCTCATTTCGACAATTTGCTTTGTCCGTGCTGTCCGGTGCCGGGTTTGCACACCGTAATCGACTGTATTGTTCTATTCTTTTGTATGGCCGTCAGTGCTGTATCGTTATTTTTCATTACTTTTCGCGTTTGGGGGGACGAAACTTACGTTTTTTTCGACATACTGACGACTAATCTCACCGGTGTCGGTTCAATGCTATGCACTTGAATGCTTTGTTTAATTCTTTTGTATTGTCATGAAGTACGGTAGCACTGCTGCCATCGTGGTTAATCGTTATACAGTTATTGCTTTTCATAGATTTTGACATTGCTCACCTAGTTCGAATGACGTTTTTACAACATGTTCATGGTGTAGACACGGTATCGACCCCACTGGTACCCGTTTTAACTGTTATCGGTTTTCACACATTCCGCCAGCGCTCTACAACCAGGTCATAACAGAGCGCAAAGGAGCGGAAGGAGCGAAAGGAGCGAAAAGGAGCGAAAGGAGTAAAAAGGAGCGAAAGGAGCGAAAGGAGCGGAAAGGAGCGGAAAGGAGCAATAATGTCGTGCAACACTTTTCGGAGCTAGCCAGCTCGCTCCGCTCCTCTTGGTGAGCGAAATATGTCCACTCCGCTCTTCAAAAAGAGCAGATTTTCACAACACTAGTTCGTATATTCTGCGGATATTGAATACGCTTCGTCTATATTTTTCGGTTTGCTACACCTAACGTACGAGGATAACGATCCCTCAAGGCCATCGATGAAGCGTGTGAGTGTGATAACTCCAATCAAATGATGGACCCCTTCAATAAAATTTTTATATTCTTCGGTCACTGCGGTGATTGCCCTTATTTTAGATGAAACACTTTTTAAGTTATTATAATATTCTAGCAGGGTCTTATTTCCCTGCTTTTCATAGAAAAGGGTTTGGAAATGGGAAGCTAAATCCCTTTTATCGTCGAAGAAGTTTTGCAATACTTCCTTTATCTCGGGCCACGTGCTAATATTCCCGGCGGCAATTATTGCTTCTCTATTATTCAGTGGCGTCTCGTCCACCTGAGCAACCTGTGCACTGCACAGTCATGAATTTTTAAAATGAATCACGAAATTATTTGTTTATTTGTGGTATTGTAATTTCCACCCGTAATAGTTGCGTTCAAAGTCTACTTAACGCTTTACGTTGCGCTGGGCACTTTTGCTGGTGCATCTTTAATCAAATAAGAACAGTTCTCTTAACCACAGTCTCATAATACAATTCTCATTACGAACGGTGAAGAAGCGCTAGTTTTCTTGTTAGCAAGAGTCAAAATCCAGCTGGAAAGTCGATCATTTTTGTTTACGGGTGGGCACTTCTGCCAGTGCACTAGCCAATCGTATATGTACACATTAGTTCTCTCGTGCATGTGTTCAATGCGTCCATGTGAAATTGTCAATGCATAGGTGCCTTTCCTGTGCACATTAAATTGTACTCAGGTCGGGCTCGAGGAGAGTCTGGCTTGCCAAATAAGAATTTGATTCACAAATATTTACGGCGGATATATTTTTCGAGTAGATATTGACGTTCGTCAAGTAAATTTTGAAAAAAGTAAAACTTTGAAATAAAATCGAGGAAACAAACACGCAAATATAGTCAACAACTTAAAGCTAATTAAAAAATGTCTAAGCAGGCACGTTGGACTGGGCAATACTGATGGTGCACACACTTTCATTCAAACGATTTTTCATGCAATTGTTGTATTTAGCGTGAAATTACCAGTCAATTTGTACATCGACATTGAGCAGGACATCGTAGATGAGCTGTTAAACTCGTTTTTCATCTACCTAAAGAAGCAATTAATGATTGCAGAACTAAATAGATCATTCGAGGTTCCTCAAACTATTCTTTCACTTAACATCCTGACCAAAATCGTCGTCGTATGTCGTGGCGTTTTGAACCACTTTATATGGTTTACCTAAGTCGGTATTACTTTTGTTGAAGGTGCACAGCCATCTCATTTTCTCACGAGACGCCACTGCTATTACCCTAGTGGCAAAATCAGCATGCTTTCTCGTTCTGTCCAATTGACAATAGATACCGACAGAACGAGAAAGCATGCTGGTTTTGCCGCCGGGGTATTGCACTATATATACTGTATATTGCACTATTCTTACTGTTCATCTCCGCATAGCGAACTCATAGGAAACTCTGGTGAAACTCCTGTCAAACTTGTATGGAGTTTCGAGTTTCCCGAGTTCGCTAAGTGGACACGCATTTGTTTCGGTCTTCTTCGCTTCTTCTTAATCCGTCAGTTATTAGACGTCAGAACGAGGGGCTTTGCTAGTGCTGTCAAGAGTTTCCTACCAGTTTCCTACGAGTTTCCCAGCTGTTGCGGGAACTGAGATCGTCAGTTCGTCGGAGGAGAGTTCGCTATGTGGAAATGCACAGTTATACTCGTCAATAGTGTTGTGAAAATCGGCTTTTTTTGAGGAGCGGGGCGGGCATAATTCGCTCACCTAGAGGAGCGGAGCGAGCTGGGTAGCTCCAAAAAGTGTTGCACGACATTATCGCTCCTTTCCGCTCCTTTCGCTCCTTTTCGCTCGTTTCGCTCCTTTTTGCTCCTATCGCTCCTTTCGCTCCTATGCGCTCTGTTATGACTTGGTTGCAGAGCGCAGGCGAAATGTGTGAAAACTGATAACAATTGAAACGGGTACCAGCGGAGTCCATATCGAGTCTACACCATGAACATGTAGAAAAAACGCCATTTTAACTCGGTGAGCAAAGTTAAAATCTATGAAAAGCAATAACTGTAAAACGGTTATCCACGGTGGCAGCAGTGCTACCGTACTTCATGACAATACAAAAGAATTAAACAAAGCATTCAAGTGCCCACGATTGACCCGACACCGGTTAGATTGGTCGCCAAGAATATGTTGAACAAAACGCAAGCTCCGACCCCTCAAACGCAAAAAGTAATAAAAAACAACGATGCGGGACGCACGGCCATACAAAAGAATAGAACAAGACATTCGATTACGGTGTGCAATACCGGCACCGGACAGCACAGACAAAGCAATTTGACGATATGAGGATGATGGTAAGAGGGAGCGCGATGAAAAGAGCGCATGGAGCGAGAGGAGCGAAAGTAGTGAAAGGAGCCAAAGGAGCTAAAGGAGCGAAAGGAGCGAAAGGAGCGAATGGAGCGAAAGGAGCGAAAGGAGCGAAAGGAGCGAAAGGAGCGATGTCGTGCAACACTTTTTGGAGCTAGCTTCGCTCACAAATGAGGAGCGATGTTTTCGCTCCTTTCGAAGAGCGGAGTGAGGTTGCCAGTAGTGTTGAGAAAGGAGCGAAAGAGCTGGCAACCACGCTCCGCTCCTCGAAAGGAGCGAAAAAATCGCTCCTCATTTGTGAGCGAAGCTAGCTCCAAAAAATGTTGCCCGACATTCTCGCTCCTTTGCGCTCCTTTCGCTCCTTTCGCTCCTTTGCGCTCCTTTCGCTCCTTTCGCTCCTTTTCGCTCCTTTTCGCTCCTTTCGCTACTTTTGCTCCTTTCATGCCTTTCGCTCAATGCGCTCGTTTCATTGCGCTCCCTCATACCCTCATCCTCATTTCGACAATTTGCTTTGTCCGTGCTGTCCGGTGCCGGGTTTGCACACCGTAATCGACTGTATTGTTCTATTCTTTTGTATGGCCGTCAGTGCTGTATCGTTATTTTTCATTACTTTTCGCGTTTGGGGGGACGAAACTTACGTTTTTTTCGACATACTGACGACTAATCTCACCGGTGTCGGTTCAATGCTATGCACTTGAATGCTTTGTTTAATTCTTTTGTATTGTCATGAAGTACGGTAGCACTGCTGCCATCGTGGTTAATCGTTACCGAGGAGCCACACGTAAGCGAACGAACGCGTATAACGAATTTTTTGGCCCGAGCTTTTTGCGGCAATCGCTGTATACCATATTTATAACAGTTGGTCTGTTTTTTTTACCCGTACATGGAAGGGGAAGAATGCCCAAAAAATTCGCTCGACTTTTTCTGTGCGCTAGCGAACGTTCGCTCGAATTCTGAGCACCGAACGTGAACCGAAGGAAGGAAAGAGAAATCTATCATTAGAGCGAGAGGCATTGCTGACACACGGTAAGCTCCAGCCGCTCGAAAAAACGTTCGTTCGGTGTAAAAAGCTTCACGTGTGGCTCCTCGGTTATACAGTTATTGCTTTTCATAGATTTTGACATTGCTCACCTAGTTCGAATGACGTTTTTACAACATGTTCATGGTGTAGACACGGTATCGACCCCACTGGTACCCGTTTTAACTGTTATCGGTTTTCACACATTCCGCCAGCGCTCTACAACCAGGTCATAACAGAGCGCAAAGGAGCGGAAGGAGCGAAAGGAGCGAAAAGGAGCGAAAGGAGTAAAAAGGAGCGAAAGGAGCGAAAGGAGCGGAAAGGAGCGGAAAGGAGCAATAATGTCGTGCAACACTTTTCGGAGCTAGCCAGCTCGCTCCGCTCCTCTTGGTGAGCGAAATATGTCCACTCCGCTCTTCAAAAAGAGCAGATTTTCACAACACTAGTTGCCAGCTCTTTCGCTCCTTTCTCAACACCACTCGTCAAGGAGTTGCAGCGCACTCTCTACGTCCTCGATCCACGCGCGAGTTTCGTGTTTTTTTTTCTTCGTGAGTGGGTAGGTAGCGGATGCTGTCCGGCGTTCTAAAATAGATAATAGACTCGCTTGACCTCGCTTTCAGGCTATTCATTTCCCTGACGAGTTCGTTTTGCGCGTTGGTGAGTTGCCGAATGTGTTCCAGCAACTCTTCCTGAGTATAGTTTGGTTCCATTGTTTCCACTAAACACACTTTACTCACGGCTAGAATATTTGCTCTGCTTCCCATCCAACACAAAATGAACATTTCTCCATACAAAATGGGTCCCGGTTTTGTCAACGGTTCTCTCAACGATCGTCCAGTTAAACCGGGATAATTCATTCGGAGCAAAGCCGGCAAAAACAAAAAGAGGAGAGCCCTGATGGGCCCCCTTCTCTCTTCTGCCTTCTACAACACTCTCATGCCTCGAGCACACAGCGGGATTCGAACCCAACCTCTCCAACTCCGGTCTGTGTACGCTATCCACTAGACCGGCGCTCTTGCTTGAGAATGGCGCGCTAAATGTACAATATATATCTAGCTACATGCGTTTGCATGCATCGTTAGCGATCGCTAGCGTAGGCCTCAACCAAGAGCAGGCCATTTCCCATCCAACACAAAATGAACATTTCTCCATACAAAATGGGTCCCGGTTTTGTCAACGGTTCTCTCAACGATCGTCCAGTTAAACCGGGATAATTCATTCGGAGCAAAGCCGGCAAAAACGAAAAAGAGGAGAGCCCTGATGGGCCCCCTTCTCTCTTCTGCTTTCTACAACACTCTCATGCCTCGAGCACACAGCGGGATTCGAACCCAACCTCTCCAACTCCGGTCTGTGTACGCTAACCACTAGACCCCCATCCAACACAAAATGAACATTTCTCCATACAAAATGGGTCCCGGTTTTGTCAACGGTTCTCTCAACGATCGTCCAGTTAAACCGGGATAATTCATTCGGAGCAAAGCCGGCAAAAACAAAAAGAGGAGAGCCCTGATGGGCCCCCTTCTCTCTTCTGCCTTCTACAACACTCTCATGCCTCGAGCACACAGCGGGATTCGAACCCAACCTCTCCAACTCCGGTCTGTGTACGCTAACCACTAGACCGGCGCTCTTGCTTGAGAATGGCGCGCTAAATGTACAATATATATCTAGCTACATGCGTTTGCATGCATCGTTAGCGATCGCTAGCGTAGGCCTCAACCAAGAGCAGGCCATTTAAGGCTCTCGCGGGGTCTTCGCGTACACTCTCTGCACTGCCGTACGGTGGAGAGCGTGTAATTGTATGGAGCGCATTGCGCTCTTTGAGGGCTTCGCACTTGTTTGTATCCACGCGTGCTCAGGCTTCATACAAGTTTTGCTCACTCTTCATATAAGTTACGCTCGCGGGCGGGTCGAAAATTGTCGGCCCTACAGCGCGAATGCGACGGAGCATAAGTCAGTCGCTGCGTCTCGCTCCGATCCACGGGGATAGGCTTGAGTTCATTCAAAATTGGTAGTAGGGCCGGCGCTCTTGCTTGAGAATGGCGCGCTAAATGTACAATATATATCTAGCTACATGCGTTTGCATGCATCGTTAGCGATCGCTAGCGTAGGCCTCAACCAAGAGCAGGCCATTTAAGGCTCTCGCGGGGTCTCCGCGTACACTCTCTGCACTGCCGTACGGTGGAGAGCGTGTAATTGTATGGAGCGAATTGCGCACTTGTTTGTATCCACGCGTGCTCAGGCTTCATACAAGTTTTGCTCACTCTTCATATAAGTTACGCTCGCGGGCGGGTCGAAAATTGTCGGCCCTGCAGCGCGAATGCGACGGAGCATAAGTCAGTCGCTGCGTCTCGCTCCGATCCACGGGGATAGGCCTGAGTTCATTCAAAATTGGTAGTAGGGTTAAGGCTCTCGCGGGGTCTTCGCGTACACTCTCTGCACTGCCGTACGGTGGAGAGCGTGTAATTGTATGGAGCGAATTACGCTCTTTGAGGGCTTCGCACTTGTTTGTATCCACGCGTGCTCAGGCTTCATACAAGTTTTGCTCACTCTTCATATAAGTTACGCTCGCGGGCGGGTCGAAAATTGTCGGCCCTACAGCGCGAATGCGACGGAGCATAAGTCAGTCGCTGCGTCTCACTCCGATCCACGGGGATAGGCCTGAGTTCATTCAAAATTACTAGTAGGGTTCCTTTGGTGCTGCAGCGCGTGCTCTGGAGCGTTCTGAGTATAATAATACTTATACTTATAAGTTGCTTTCGCTGTTTGGTGTCGTTTTGTAACCCGAAGGTCGGGGCGTTTCTTCTGGATCTGCTGCTTCCTCCGCAAGTCCTCTGATATGCTCTCAGGGGTGGAAAAATCCGGGATAGGATGACGTTATGCAGGGTTCCAGATGGAACGGTTATTGGCTGCGCCAGTTATGAGATGGTCCTTGCTCGTTCGAGCTTCGAGAATCAACTGAACTATATTTTGGGATGCTTATCGACTAAATACAATCTAATCTTATCATTACGCACACTTATACCTTACACTATCTTACAACTACTCGTATATAACGTCCGGGGCCGTAACACACGTATATATCCAAATGAATATATATATATATATATGTATATATATGTATGAAATGTTTGGTTGGTATATATATATATATATGTATGAAATGTTTGGTTGAAATGTTTGGTTGGATATGTATGAAATGTTTGGTTGGTATATAGTAAGCAAACCAAACGCCACGACACCCCCTAGTGGGACAAGGCCGTAACTACCGCGGAGTGCCAGCCTCGAGACTCGATCCCAAACCTGTAGCCAGGTGTTTCCTCGCGCTACCGCTGCGCCATACCCCCATTTCTTTTTATTTATTTTTTTTATGTGGCACGACATCCCCTAGTGGGACAAGGCCTCTCTCCCAAGAGAGTTTGCATGACCAAAAGACGGTATACTATAAAATCGGTGGTCAGCCGTTCGTAATACCGGAGGGTGCCAGACTCGAGATTCGATCCCACATCTGCGGTGTGGTGTTTCCTCGCGCTACCGCTGCGCCATGGGCACCTCGTTTATTTCTTTTTATTATCTATCCTTATAATTCGCTGAAAATAGTAATGCTATGCTGTACACGGAACAAACCACACATGCTAAAGTTAACAATCCGCATCAGCCAACGAACCAAACAGTACTATATTAATATAGTGTAATACTACTGAAGCACCAGAAGTGTAGTGTAATAATACAATAGGTAACCAATATCACCAGTACATTATCATTCATTAGATTAACAATATGTCATACGAACTTTTTATAAATAAATTGTTCTTGGTGTAACGACCTTGTTGGTCATGCCTGCCCCGTTAAAGGCTTACGAGACTTGATTCCCTGTTGTACGTGGATAGTCAGTCCTCTCGTACAGGGGAGGGGTCCGGTCTCGGTTGGGATTCGAACCCACGCCGTCGAGGTGGTGAGAGACCCGGCGCTCATGGGCCGATTTTCTAACCGGCGCTACCGCTCGGCTGTCGCGGACCCCCATATATTATATTATGTTATAAATATATAACTATTGATGTTTTTATTCAATCGAACGCTAAACCTGTGATCACAGCTTTCCGCAACCGCATGCGGTTGCGTTTTTGATCTGTCAAACGAGCACAGCTTTTCGCCAAAAATAATACTTTAATGTTTGAATATACCACTTATATGAGCATACAATCTCATTAAAGTCTACTAGGAACAATATTTACTGTTGACATATAAAAACGCAAGAGTCTGCGGCAAGAATCAAACTCGTTTGATTTTTTGGTACAGAAACCGCAAGGTCTTGCGTCTGCGGTGACAGCCCATGACAGCTCCTATCTCTCCCATGGGAAAAAACGCAACCGCATGCGGTTGCGCAAAGCTGTGACCAGGGGTTAAATGAAGTGGAAGTTGGAACCTTGAAAGGTTGTCTTGTGTTCTTACTATATACTTCGCCAAAAACAAAACATAAATAATCTACCACGCTCTTATAACAATGTCGGTCACTGTGCGTTCTCTTACGGGAAGGCAAAATAAACAAACAAGTGACCGATGTATGATATATTTTTTAATAATTTAAAAGCCTTTGCACTACACTTATCATGAGGCCAATTGATAAAAGATAACCGGAACCAGCTTGTCACATCGAGTGTAAACAAATTGATTTAAAACCTACAACACTCCTTAGTAGATGTATGGTTAGGCGGGTGGTGCTGAATCCTATAAAAAGCAGTTTCATTTCACATGAGCTTTTAGTTTGAATCTCGGTTATTTCGATTTCAGTTCCATACCTCCATCGTAATGGAGATATCAGAACCCACTAAGTTGATTTTCTATGTGAGTCGGGCATTTGGTCTAGCCCCGTACGTTATAAAACGAACCGCCAAAGGGCAAATAGTGGACTATCGGCGTAATATGTTTTTAATTGCCTACAGTCTTAGCTTGGTGTTTTGTTTGGGTAGGAAACATTTAATTCTGTGCACATAAATTATGCGGAGTGACCTAGTATTCGTTTTCCAGCTGGACTCACATATAAGGGAATATTTTTCGACGTCACTTCGAAGAAACCCATACGGTGAGTTTTTTTTTAACTTTGTGCCGTTTAAAATTCAATTGCATGATCCGTACTGATCGTTAACAACCTACTTTAAGCAATACTAAGCAACAACTACATTTGGAAAGTTTCGTTTTCAGAATGAAAACGGCTACTTCAAAGGTGGTCACGATTCTGGATGTATCGGTCGTGGTATCAGCCTGCATTTGTGGTGCACTGAGCGGCATATGGGGTTTGCAGTTTGTGCGTGAATTAAACCAACGTCTTGTTGAGGTATTTAACTCTTCGTCTTATTGAGGTATTAAAATCTTCAAAAGAGACGATAAATTTTACAAAACAAGGGAGTTCAAGGAAATTAAGGTTATTACTGTAATTATGTTTGCTAGGCAGATGAAATGCTCTCCTTATACATCAGTGGACGGAACCGAAGCAAACGAAAACATAAAGGCGTTCTCATGCTGGGATTAGTCAGTTTCATCATCACTGGAGCATTGTGTAAGGAACACTTTTTGGTTAACAAAGATAAAACAAGTCCCTCGTCAATTGAAGATGGGCGTTTTTTACTAATCGCTTCTTAATTCCCACCTACGTAGCGTTGGATATCTGGGTCTGGTACAGAATAGCGGACAAAATAAAAAATGAGTACAGCGATTCAAGTGGGTATATCCTTCCATACAATGTTCGTTAAGTATGCAGCCAACAAAGCATTTACCCTCAATTTCAGGTGCGAATGTGTTGGGTTATTTTCCATTCTACTGCCTTTATTATATCCTCATGATGTTCCACGTACTGTTCGCACAAGCAGCGTTGGGCATCGGCAACAGATATCGAGACTTGAATGTAGCCCTATATGAAACGTTTCCCGACTGTAAGATTTCCCATACATTTCCAGTATCATTATTATCGTTCTGAAGATCTCTTTCTAATGTTTATCCAATGTCAGTCAACAGAATGCCACAGATAGATGTTTCTCCAATTTCATCCATCAACCTCGATCCTGGCAGAAGAGTGCCAGTAGACATCGAATGTCGAAAGGGTGTTACCAACGTTGTTCATGGTATGGGTCAACAAGTGCCTTGGTCGGACGTACTACTGTAAGAAGATTAGTTTTTACTGTATACGATGTATGTTTGTCTGTAGGACTTATGAAACAACGTAACTCACCACGAAGAGTTATAGCAGACTTAGCTGAAATACATGCTTCCCTGTCATACGGCGTGGTGCTAGTATCGAAGTATGCTATTAATTTACTCCTCTATCCAGCTGAGTATTCCTTTTTTTAACGATCCTCCACTCGGTTCTCCCTGAAGGACCTTTGGTATTGCTCTGTTAACAGTGCTTGGATCATGCTTACTACATCTGGTTGCAACGTCCTACTTCTTAATGGTTGAGCTTGTTGGCGATAAGGTGATATCAACGTATTAGCATGTTAGTTGATAATATTCAAAAATTTGTTTTGGTTGTAGGACGCCGTCTTTGCGTGGATTCAAGCCTTATGGTTATTCATCCATATGTTCCGGTTCCTGCTGACCATTGAACCGTGCCACATTACCAATACCGAAGTACGTTTGGTAAATTATGTTCGTTTCTGTTCTTATTTCCTTCCAATCTTCCAGTGCAATCGTACGCTCGTCATCATCAACAATTTGCGACGTGCTTGCAAGAATCCAGAGATCGTGGAAAGCGTAAGTTATTCTTTTTCCTTAGCTTGTATGTACACAAAACAATGCGAATTGTGATGGAGTCCATAAACCCTTTTTTTATAGATAAACATGTTTTGGCAGCAACTTGTAGGAAACAATGTTTCATTTACAGCTTGTGGGCTTTGCACTATTGATCGAAGGATTATCACATCGGTAAGACGAAATTTGGTCTGATGAACGACACCCTTATACAGCTTTCTGAATTGCATTTTTTCAGTACTGCGGAGCGATTGCTACCTACTTAGTAATTTTAATCCAATTCAAAGAAGCGGACGACAATTCTCTTAAAACATCGCATTGAGCATAGTTTAGTCAAAGCACAGATTACTATAACAGTACAGATTTATCCACGGGAAACTATAAATTTGTATGTATGTATAATAAAATTAAGCTGAAGTAGTAATTTACCCAAATAAGTAGCTGGGGTCCGCGATAGCCGAGCGGTAGCGCCGGTTAGAAAATCGGCCCATGAGCGACGGGGCTCACCACCTCGACGGCGTGGGTTCAAATCCCAACCGAGACCGGACCCTCTCCTGTACGAGAGGACTGACTATCCACGTACAACAGGGAACTAAGTCTCGTAAGCCCTTAACGGGCAGGCATGACCAAGAGGTCGTTACGCCAAGAAGAGGAAGAAGAAGAAGAAGTAGCTCTTTTGTTTGTTGATGTCTACAAAGTATGATTGCCCGGTTCAAAATTGATATAGCTATTGCAAGCATGGTATTGCCACCTAAGAATCAAAACATTACACCTTTTACCACTGTTTAGCGCGATGGCCAAGGCCTTTAGTGACACCGTCCAAAACGTTTAGAGACTCCATCCAAAGCATTAAGAAGATGACAGACCCTTCTAAGATAATGGGAGCACCCTTTGCGCGTTGACCGCACCTATTAGACCGTTCGCCACGCCTTTTAGCGGCAGTCATTTTTGCGAGCCTTTTGTGAGCGCTTTTGTTCAAAGAATTGATTGTAGAGGTGGATGCTTCATTTCGTGGTTTGAATTTTCCGTTACGTATCAATATTTTCAAATATTTTTTGTTTTACTGGGAAATTCTTTAAAAATGCAAGAGAATTTCTTTCTGATAATTCTAAATGAAAATATTACTATTCTAACATTTTTCCAGTTATTAAATCCCGATATCTCTCACGAAATTGGTATAGATGATACGTCAACGCCAAATTCTTCACGTTGTTTCGTCTGCAAAATCATGAATGTGATAGAACAATCCTCTTCGATCAAAGCTTGTATGTGATGTACATGATTTTGGCCCATCTTGTTTTTGCTGCAGACCTCCCTGTTTGCCTTCTCTTACTATTCCAGGGTTAACACGTTAACCACCCAGCCTATTTTGTGACACTTTCCGTTTACGCCACTCGGTCTGCATTTCACGATAAGCACCGGTGAAAAGAAACGAAGTGGAAAGACATAAACGAAGAGAGTGCATGAACATGAAGCACACTGGTGGACTGACACTGGCGAACCGACGCTGGCGGACTGACATCGATCAACTGACGAGACTCATGGATGCGTCAGTTCCTAGGGACCAACGTGGCGTGAACGGAAACTTCACCGTCAGTCCCCAGGGACTGACATGGCGGTTAACGGGTTAAGAAATATTCTCATGATTCTACAAATCGTATCCGTATCAAAATAATTTTCATACGGTTTACTATGTTCAATTCAAAGTACCTATTGTCTTTTTTCTTAACGAGTAGACGACGAATATTGCTTGCAAAACCACCAGAACACCACTTCGTCATCGCGCATACCTAAATACCTATATTAGGTGAGTTACACTTTAGTCTACCTTTACTTTCTCCCTTGTAAGGCGAGTTAGTCTAAAGTCTAACATCTGAGACACATTTGAACAAACAATCCAGCTGAACAAAAAATATTCCAAAATATGGTAAAAGAGTTAATGAGGCCCCGGGCTAGATTCTCCTCTTCCTACTGGTTCACATTAAGCGCCTGAAGCTATGCAAAGCGCGACGCATGCATTCTTTTCGAATATTTGATCGCTAACGGTTCGCTTAAAAGACCATAACGGTTTAAACTAATTACGCGGTGGTGGTTGAATGCGGGTTAATATACTTTTACATGTTAAGTTACTAGTAAGTAAACTATACCACACATGATGGACAGCGTGAAACAATGGGTTTAGCCGAAGAAATGATTTGGAAACCGAAAAAGAGAGTTTGTTATAGTTTTGAGAAATAAGGGGGGCCCGTGGGCCCCCCTCATACCGCACCCCCTAGATTGATTGCGTAGCCGAAATTAACGGTACACACTACGGTTCAAATACTCGTTGGTTGAATTTAACGAATTAATGTATCACCAATTGCATACATTCAGTTTAAACGTCCACAAGAGGTGTAGCCACGATCGAAAACATGGCGGCCGGGGCCTCATTTACTCTTTTACCATATGTTCTATTAATAAAAGAATAGATTTGAATGCGTTAAAAGCAGAAGAAAATAAAGAAATTATCGGTGCAAAGCGTAGTTTCCAATAGAAAACTATTATGTCAGCTCGGTAGGATTTGAAGGCCGTAATGAATACCTCGGGGTCCATACTACAGCGCGACGTCCCGTCACGAAGCGCGACGTCGCCTGACAGGCGGCCGAACTCCATACAAAAAAAAATTCGCACAAATCGCGCTAGTGTAGAAACAGCGAAAAACGCGACGTCGCGCTAGCTCTTGTCAAAAGTCAATTCGAAACGTAAACAAACCGACAGCTGGACAAAACGAAAACAAATTGAATCACAAACGCGAACAAAACGAGCAATATTCTTCACGAAACATCGGATTTTTCGTTGTACTACTTATTTTTAGACTTCACAAATGTAATTCAGTTATCAAACACCGTTTTAATTGATATGTTTACCAAAGTTTTTTCGGGTGCCGAAACGTAAACAAACTGCTCTTCAACAAGTAGGAGATGATGTGGAAATATATATTTCCTACGGCGGGCCAAAATATCGTCGTTGTTTTTTTAATTTTGTTTTCTCAGTGAATTTCAAATGTGGAAGCGCCAAACCCACTCAGGGTGCATAAAATACGTAGCTAAACAAATATCATGCATTACTACCTCAAAATTCAATAAAAAATTTTAGCCACATACAATATTTCCACATACTCTCCTACCTCTGTCGCGCTAGGCTTGCGCGATTGTTCTGCCGAAACTGGGCTACTTTTGAAACGGGACGTCGCGCTGCAGTGTGGACCGCGAGTACCAAGATTCGGATAGTTAGGCACTTTTTTACTTGTTTAGATTGTTTAGGTGAACATAATGAGTTTTTTTCAGTTACGTAAAATACCACATGCAATTATATGATAATACTGCAAACCTGTATAATGGATTACAAAGCTCTTATAACACAAATAAGTACTTCTTTTGTCTTTGGTATAGAAATATTTCTTCTTCTTCTTTTTCTTCTTGGCGTAACGACCGTGTTGATCATGCCTGTCCGTTGAGGGTTTACGAGACTTTTTCCCTATGTGAACGTAGATAGCCAGTCCTCTCGTATAGAGGGAGGGGCCTGGTCTCGGTTGGGATTCGAACGCGCACCGTAAAGGTGGTAAGCCCCAACGCTCAAGGGCCGATTTTCGAACAGGCGCTACCGTTCGGCTGTCGCTGACCCCCTATCGACAACATTTAGAATCACGGAAATGTCTGGATTATCCTACCGCTTGGGGGCTCGGTATAGGTTGATCCGCCTCTGTCTGTCTCATATTTATACTACTGTGTCCAAAAAGTAAGGTGACTTTGGTACGCAAACTGTGCGCGTCCAAAGTATTGGTGGATTGTTATTTTTTTATTGTTGAAATATGTGTTTTTGACTTCTTCAGCAAATTTCATGTAAAAATATTCATCAGGATAGGAGATATGATTTTTTTTGTGGCCTACTACACGTATGAACCTCGTTTTTCGTCTCTGGACACATTTGGGGAGCAAAGAATTTGCTTAAAATTGTGTATGCGTAACTAATTTTTAGCTGCGGATTCGTTGAAATAGCTTTTGGCGATGCAGTAATGTCGAAAAAAAAAGTTTGCTACGGGTTTAGTGAATTCCAAAATGGCCGCCAGGGCCACAATAGCCAAAAGGGCGTCAAGCGACACATTATCCTCAACGATTCATCATTTGACTAAGCTCACGTTCAAAATATTAGGAAATCAATGTTAAATAATCGTCGATTGATGATTAGAGACTTCACCGATAATATTAAATTATCGAAAGTATCAGTAAATATCATTTTAGAGGAGGTTTTGGGCCTGGAATTCGACTGCTACCAAAATCGCTGAATTTTTTTGAAAAAAGGCGTTGCGTTGAAGTGGGTGAAACAGCGCTATCCGACTAAATTGACAAGACGAAGTGCATTATTACTGTAGACGAGACTTGGAACTATGGTTCAGACTTCAAAACAATCAATCAATCGAATAAATAGCGTGCCAGGAATAAGCCAGAACCAAAAAACTAGACAAACGAGGGTCATACGTGTAGTACCGCACAAAATAAATCGTATCTCCTATCCGGATGAATATTTTTACATGAAACTTGCTGTAAAAATCAAAAACACATATAGCAACAATAAAAAAATAACAATCTACCAATACCTTTGACGCACCCAGTATGAGCACCAAAGTCACCTTACTTTTTGGACACAGTAGTATACATCTCTCCTAGTTGAATAAAGAAATACAAATTACTACTATGTGGTTATACATATTACATATTCAGGTTGATTCACTCGATCACTTTCATTTCTTTCAGGACAATTGCAAAATAATACTTCGAACTACCCAACTGACGGCGACATGCAACATTGCCCCGTTTCCACAGATTCCTACCCCCGCGAGTCCAGAACTGTCAGCTTTCTCTTGCACACTTTGTCTCCCTTCTCGTTCTAATGATGAATCGGTGTGCTAGGGGAGAAGTCACATCTGCCCTTTCACATCTTCCCTTTCAGTCTGACACATTACAATAGCGGAGCCGATCGTGTAGCATTCCCACACTGCACAGCAACCCGAATGTGTGTTGGTGCACTTTATGTCGGTCAATCATGTAGAGAATAAAAAGGTCGTCTGTATGAATGCCATCACGCACCAACTGTCAATCGCGACGCGATGAAGTTTTCAGTCTTCGAAACATCCAGCGCCTGAACAGTCGAGTGAAAAAGTGTAAAGTGTTGTTCCTTCAAGAGTGTGTTGAATTTTCAATGTTCATGGCGTCTAAACGGAAACTAATAGGATCCATCAACAAGTCGGGAACAGTGTCAGCTCATGTGCGATCTGGTCCGGGAAACGGATGGGGAGTTCGATCGTCCACGAATGCGTTGGCCGGATCTTAGAATCGGTAAGTAAACAAAGTGGTAGTGTAAAATCATAACCATTTATAACAGCGATTCACTAATTATATTCCTTAGTTTGTTTCGTTCAACAGAAATAACACCGGAGGAAGAAACCGCCCTTGGGAGAGCAGAATGTTGAAGAAGCGGAGGAATTCTACGAAAAATAAAAATTTCCGTGTTGGCGGCTCGAGCAGAATACAACACCGTCTTCTCCGTCTCATTTGACATCCGAAATGGATTATATAGTTGTGTGCGTGCCATTATGGTGAAATAGCACGCACACATTCGTAACCTCTGTTTGGCACTAACACCACCACAAAATAACCGATTGAATGTTGCACCCCACCCCCTTTTTTGGTGCAACACTTTGTCTCGTTATGGAGATCGAAAATTAACAAACGAGATGGTAACGATATGATAACGAGACAAAATTCGCCAGTTGGGTATTAAGGTTCAACAAATTCAACTCTAATTGGTTTATTTATCTTATACATAAATTTGCGTTAAACATTTCGATTTTGATATCTCACCAATGCTTTGTAGCATTCACCTCGGGTGCTTCATCATCAGACATTTCGCAAGGCGTATTCCTACCGGATATGCCGAGCTGTAACCGTTCCAGCAAATCGGTGCCCACTAACGCGAAGTCATCCCAGAAGCTATCTGGATCTTTTCCTTCAAAAAGATGTTCCTCATCTTTGAAATAGAGAAAATGTGGGTGATGAAAGAAGATACAAACAAATTAAAGTACATAAAGTACATACAAAACATGTTCAAACTTCATAATTTAGCGTACCTAGTCCCTCTGCCAAGTTTCCACAGATCAGGTCGATCTCGGGTTGCCCCAACACCTGCAAAAAGTTACCGGTGTCGATTAGATAATTCCAGATTGCCTGGCATGCAATTCCCGCCATGATCCAATCCTTGTTAGCGATGCCACGTTGTAGGATGCATCTCAGCATCGCTGGTCCATCAATTTCACGGAATGTAGTCCTTGTGGTCCAATCGCCGAGGACGTTCACTACCACGCCGCAAGAGGTAACAACTAGCTCGTCACTCGTGGAGGTAAGGCACCGCGTTAAGATTTTCAATCCATTTTCCACACAGAATGTTTGACGCACCGTTCCGGTTCTGGTCATATTTCCCAACACTCTAGCAACTTCCGCACGGGCCGGATTTTTTTCATTGCCCAAAATGCTGCAGAGTGTTCCACAGATGTCTTTCAGGCGGTCGCAAATGCTTCCCGGGCTTCTATGCCCTATTGCCACTGTTTCGGTACTTTCGTAGTAGTATGACAGGTTGTGCAAAGCACCAAGTGTAGCGAATAATAACTCTTCCATTTCCGCCGTCTAGAAATATAGTTCTTATCAAGCACGGGTGTGTGGAAGTTTTGTAAAATACAAATATAGCTTGTGATAAAATAAGAGTGCAAAAAAACGTGCGAGGCAAAATGTGTTCAACAGAAACTGTAATGTGTAATTTCCCTACGTAAATGATTTGATCGATACTGTCTTAACCACCCATACATAGGATTGAAAAGACTAATCCTCTCTAGAGAGTATTTAATTAAAATTTTCCATAAAAGCTAAAACTGAGCGTGGAAGCCTCTATTGAACATTCGTATATCCGCACAAAGTCATATTAAATTTCAAAAGAAACACATGTAAAGACCCGACCATAGTTTTGGAGATAGAAAATGCATTCGCTATGCTATGAGCGATACTTTAGGACCTTCTGTTGTCCCACTACTTCTACGTTCTGAATGTATTTACAGCCATACTGGAAATGGCATGGATAAACAATTATCAAATAATTAAATTTTGGTGTTTCAAAGCTGGTGAAAATTAATTGCAAGCCAGAATTAACATCAAAATTCAAAAGCTACTGGCACTGTAAGTTCTTAAAATGATTGATCTACCAGTTGATGTATTTTGAGTTTTAAATAAAATTCCACAATCTTCGCAGAAAACAAACATTTTTCTTGTTTTCATTTGACCATAATCCAATTAATTCGATTATAATATTGTAATAGCAACAACATTCGTTTGAGCTTATAGCAACCCACTCAACGAATTTAAGATCAAAGTGCCAGTTTTGCTGTGCCTTGTAACGTTTAGTTTAATCAAACTTACCTTGGGTTCCTTTACTTTGAGTAATATATTAAGGAGAATTTCCCCTAAGGGCGACCGTTTGCTCATGCCATACCCAACATCTCCATTGACGCACATATTAGCCACGACACGTATCAGCTTTGTCATCACCTGAACGATCGAGTCTCCCATTTGATTTCTTAAACTGAAGCTCTTGTTCGCGTAGTACTCCAATGTTGCAAGCAAAGCATCAAGGGAAACTTCGCAGCAGTAAAATTGCACTCGTGCGGAATCCCAACGAGACATCACATTACCAAGGATATAACCCAGCCGATTCGAATTCGCTAGTCCTTTCTCTACTGTAGCGCTAGTTTGAATGATCGAACCAAGAAGAATGCCAAGTCGAGAGGCTGTTTCGGCCAAACGCTCGCAACACTCTGCGTGCTCCGACAATACACTGAGAGTACGGATGATATTTGCCTGGACTTCCGGTTCGTCGATGCATATCTCAGCAGCGCGTACTAACAATGGCACAGCTTGTTCAGTTTGCCCAAGATCTAGCTGTTCTGCTTCTTCTGCGTCCGTCGTAAATTGTTGGTTGTTTGGTTGATGGCAATTGCGCAACCCTTGCGTTTCTGGGCTTCCGGCCAATGTTCGCAACGCACCTGAGAGCTGAAATAGAGCGTGCAATGGTGAACCTGACAGTCGCCTGGTTGAAGCTACTTCATTAATTATCTTCAAATGTAAAACCATCAACTGATACAGGCCATGTTTCACCAGACGGAACACTAGGAAACGTTGAGTACTGCCTCCGTGGGAGCTGACATTGGGAGAACCAGTGAGGAAGCGAACGGCACCGTATCCGTAGATGCACGCCTCAGGATCGTCAATAGGCGATGCACGTCCGAGTCCATCCACTAACAGTTCTACGGAAATAAATTGTTTACATAAGTTGTTCGTTGTATTGAAAAAATGAGTAGGTATCTTTTCAACGCAACACTCTATTCTTTGTTACTTTGATTTTTCTAAATGAAAAGTGAATACAAGCTCAACATATTTAATGTAGGTCCGTTTAGTACCGTATTTTATCGAGTATAGTGCGCATACGAGTATAGTGCGCACCTAAGCCAAAACAAAAGTATTGAGGAGTTCGTTTTGGTTACTTGCTGCTTGGGTAACTTCCGAATATAGTGCGCAGATAGTATTTCATAAACCTTTTATTTGAAAAAAAGTGCGCACTATACTCGATAAAATACGGTATTTTTCATGTTCAAACGCTAAAGCTGCATGCTTGTTATTATTATTATAAGTTTTGTTTTTCAAAAAAGCCCAATTTACTTCAAAATAAAAGTTCATATCTAAAAGTAATTGAACAAACATCCAAAACGGTCCATAACATTTCTTAAACTTTTTATGTGGGACTTTGATAAACCGTGTAGAGAAACTTTGATGTTTGATCAGAAATATCAATTACTTGCAAATAATGATAAGTTGGCGTTAGTTTTCAGTTAAAACTTGGACCTTTACTTGTTCTTTTTAACTTTGCTGCCCTAACATTTCACTTACATAATTTTGTATTTTTTATTAATGGTTTTTCTGATTACTGATTACCTGATTATCATCATAGTAAAAAAAATGTTTACCAACAATATCTACCTACCATATATTACAAACCATATGTTTCTAAGATGCTAAACTTATATTCACAAATTTTCAACAACATTTAAATCACTCCTACAAACAAGGCTTGTACGAACGCTGCATTGTGTCATTGTATGATTTGATTCATATATACGAACCTGGAACGTCACTATCTATGAACAAACTGTCGTTACGTTCATTACGAGCAATTTTGAACACCAGTTTGCATGCTCCGGTCAAGTTGCTTCCCGTGACATTTATCTGCAAAGTAATACGTGAATCGGTATTTAATGCGTTAATAACTGTTGAAGCTGACTAAGCAAAAAAAAAATGATACATACCGCGAACACGACACATGCCACAGACAAAAGAATCTTCGGTGAGGAGGATTCAACTAATCCGTACAACGCACCTAAAACTGCCCCTCGCCAATTGCCTTTCGATCCTTTGGTTCTTGCGTATATCTCATCTAAAATCTACGTAGTTGACACACAATCAATCGACCGTCATTGACTCTAGTGTTTAACAAGTTATCCTCGGAAAATATGCTTACCGCACTTATGTAGGCGACTGTACTCTCATCACACTCTTTAAGACCTGAATAAGCCTTCAATATATCTATCAAGCACTCTGTTGACGATTGTACAAGAAGATCGTGTCTTTTACGCAGCAGTTTTGTTTGTTCTTCAACTGTATTCTACATGAGAAAAAAGTCAGCTAGCGTTATTCTAAACGATATTCTGTTCATGCCTCCGACATACCTTCCGTTGGTCAGATCCAGTGTTTGCTGTTACTTGGTCATCGAACGATTGAACTTGTCGGCGTTTCAATGGATGGTTCTTCACTATGCTTTGCAGGCTAGAGGTGTCTGATGGTTTTAACTTTGTAGATGATTTGTTGTTGTTGTTGTTGTTGCATAACGTTTTATTTTCATAATTAGGATAATCTGATACTGAAACAACGAAAGTAGATAATTCCGAATTTTTTGTTGAATAGTAAATGAATGCAGGTTAATAAATACACTTTTACATATTAAGGTACCTTGTAAATTATACTACACAGGATAGACAGCATGAACTAATGAGTTTAACCGCAGAATTTAGAGCCAGGCTCGGGCAAAGCAGTATAAATTCCATTCGCTTACCTGAGGCAGGCTAGGGCAAAACTGTGAAGGGACGTTGGACTGAATATAAAAAAAATAGCATCTTGAAGAAGCAGAAAGCGGAAAACACAAGAACGTATGAATCTAGATCAAGTTAAGCAGAATCCATAAGAAGCCGTCCGGGAGATTATGCAAACTCTTCAGTCATTAGCCTCCAAACGAACTAGTCATCGCCATCTCTTAGTGCACCGCACAGTGGTTTAGCCAGAGTGTCTGTCCGGTCATTCGAATTAGTCATACAGCTCGGTTGTGTTGGATATAAGACGTGAATTATTCTTATCGTAATGAATGCGAACGATTTCGTACAAAATTGTAATGTAACTTTTAATTTCCATTCACCCCTTTTTGAACTCTATCTATCGTGTTACGTCACATTACGTTATGTTAAAAACTCATGACTCATTCAATTGACCTTTAGCTAACGTTTCATGACCTACGCGAAAAGAGAAGCCATGCCAAAGGGTCATGCTGTGCACTGAACCCAAATACTTACAGTTTTCTAGTGACCCCGTCGCCTTGTGAACACAGTGTAAAGCCGGAAGTTTTTCCCTGCTTACAAGAAGAGGCGGCGCACTCCTGCCAACAATGCTGCTTCTTTTATCATCTTTGCCAGCGTTTTCATCAACCGAATCTGACCGTATGGCGCTCGTCTGTATAGGTTCCAATAAGGGCAAGGTGTGGGTTCCCTGTTGCAAGTATTTTAAATTGATGGCGCTTGGTGGTCTGCCGGGAAGTGCGACTCGACCGTAAAGTTGCCTTCGAGATTCTCGCGGAGTGATGGGCCTTTGGGCCGAAACCAACCGTGTGCCTGTACAAAGAAAAGACCCCAAAGCGGACAGAAGCATCGTACAACGGAAAAAGTCACCAATTAAAAACAAATTTTTCCCTTCACTGTGTCTCAAGTAACATTGGCTTTACATACCTCCGGCAAGCATATTTTTCGCTTCACTCACTATCTCTGCACTGGTTTTACGAACTAATCGTCCCGACCCGCTTGACCGCTGAATGCTAAATGAGAAAGGCTCATCTTCCGCATTAATAACCAACGGGTTCAACTTTTGTTGCCGTAAGTTGTTCATTATCCTGCAAATTGCTGATTCCGTATTGCTTATATGTGGTAGGTCCTTATAGCACTATGAATTCTCACATTTCGAACAAATGCATGCTTTATGACGCGAATTACATTTAAGAAACCTTATTGTACGTTGGGTTGAAACTATCGCTTTATTCAGCAGGGGTTAGAAATTGCGTATTGACTTGGAGGTCCGTTCCAATTACATGCTAGAACGCTTTTTTTAATGTGCATACTGACCAAGCATGCGCCAACTTAATGTTTGGTTGCTAGGGTAGTATTTTAAAAACATAGAATAAGTCGGGTTCATCGCCCAACTAGAAATGTGAAATATGACAGCATTCGATTATATTTCGTTTCATAATTTATCATAAGCAAAATCACAGCATCACAGTTGCAGTGCTATTCCAATTTTAACTTGATTTACCTTGTCATCCAGGTGAACTCAAGATAAAAATGTTAACAGCATGTAAGAGTCAACATCAATACCAAATATTCGCTAGAGATTTTTGTGTTGCATTCAACTCATATGACAGCAACTGGCTAAAGTAAGATTCTGTCAAGAAAATTTCTATAGGATTCAATTTTCGAGACCATATTTCTTCATAAATGGTTCCCTTCCCGATTGAGCCACCGCCGAGCGGTCTCGAACCGACGAAACTGTATCCGAACCCGCATCCTTCTTCTTCTTGGCGTAACGACCATGTTGGTCATGCCTGCCCGTTAAGGACTTACAAGACTTTTACCCTATGTGTACGTGGATAGTCAGTCCTCTCGTACAGGGGAGCGTCCGGTTTCGGTTGGGATCGAAACCCACGCCGTCGAGGTGGTGAGCCCCGGCGCTCATGGGCCGATTTTCTAACTGGCGTTACCGCTCGGGTGTCGCGGACCAGCATTCTTAAATTTACTAAATCAGCACTATGGCATTAACTGCAGCACTAAAATTACTTACGTATGTTATAATTTATACAAAAAATATATGCCCTCTTGCATGAACGTGTATATTTTTGCGCAAAATGTAACAAATTTGCTAACATCAATCGGGCGTATTTCGCTAGAAATATGAATATTAAAATCAGGATCTTTGTGCTTGACATTTGCCTAACACCCTACTCGCATCATTCGTACTTTTCCAGTTTCTAGCGAAGGCTATAATGAAGAGAAGGGTAATTGAAGCACTGTATAAAAATATTGTTAAAACATGCCAAATCAACTCATACTGCTAGCAACATCGGAATAACATGAGACAACATATCTTTGACACACGCGCGCGTAAAAGTGGAAAGTTGATCTTTTTGTAGGACCTGCATCAGTCGCTCTTGTGCAATCACGTGGCAGGCGCCTCGAATTCATCCATTGATGATTTTTTTGATGCGATCAACTGTTTCATGGATAATATGAGGAATCGCATACGGATTTGTTTAATTTTAACTAGGACCTAGGAACTGTAAATTAGTCTGGGGGAGTAACGATCGTTTGTACTGATTATAACAACAATTAATTTCGACGAAAACGATTGACAAATGCATCCAATTAATCGAAAATGAACGCTAGATGGCAAATTAAACGATGGTTAAATAAACAAATCCATATGATATTTCACCTAATGTTTGCTTAATTTACCAATCCTGGAAAGTGGTAAAGCCCCTCTATGTTGGACAAGAGAGATAGACAAGTAGGAGAGAGCATTTTTTGGCCGCGCACTCCAGAGAGTGGTTCCACGATTTCTATCTTTTGGAAGTTGTGCTAACCGCTGTACGCAAGGCAAAGAGAGCTGACTGGTATTTTTTCGTGAAGGGTCACTTTGATCCCACCACTTCGTGATTTGCTTTGAAGTTTATGTGTTACTTAAGATAACTCCGCCATTCTCAAACCCATGTTGGGATAAGAGGTGGGACTCATCATCATCATCAATAAAATGTGTATCTACCAAAATTAAGGAAATGTTTCGGTAATAGAAATACACCATTCGCTTTGCTTTTCACCATTTGAGTTTTATTAAAAGAAGAATGAAACATTCTGATAAAGTGATTATTTACGCCACTATTTTCGCAAAGCCTCTTAAAAAGAATTTAGCTGCAAAGCAACATTGTGCGCAAAGAAGATTTATTTGAATAATTTAATTATCTACAAGACCCAAACATTTTCATACTAACCCAACATTATTTTAGTCTAATACAGAAAGCTGTGTTTTTTTAGCTTATGTGATATTACCATAATATACAGTATTTGCCAGTCACTAAGAACACCTTTAAATATGATTGAATTCAGTAAGGTGTGCCTAATGACTGTATTTTATGCTTTAAAATGAGACGTTGAAAAAAATCTTAACTATGATTTGCTATTTATCGATTGGTTTTCCCGAATAACCAAATCGAAATTTGAAAACAAATACGAGGGTTGCCTTTTAAGTTTCAGGATTTCGAAAAACTGGTGATGCAATCTACCAACTAACAATGTTATCGTAAAGTTTGACGTTTTTGAGGTTATCCGTTCTCAGAACGTTTTGACATACGAACGCTATTTGTGTTGTTAAAAAATGTTTAAAGAATCAATCGACACGAGTCTTTTTTGAGAGATCTTCGCTTCTTCAGGTGTTGAAAAACGTTGACCTCAGTTTATTTTTTACGTACGGGAATTAAAAGAAGTCATTTGGTGCTAGATCCAGGACTATATGGCGGATGACCCATCAAATCGATGTTTTGAGTACTCAAAAATGCAGTTGTTTGAGCCGATGTGTGAGAGCTCGCATTGTCGTGGTGACGGGTGATCCGGGTCAACGGCGGTTGAATTTCCTGATTTCTTGGAAGACAACTGGCAAACAAATTGTTGTGTTCCACTCAGAATAGACTGTTCTGCGTTGTTCTAGAGGTTTGGTTGCGATATATCCAGTTTTTCAGAAAAAAAAACATGCGACCATTTGCTTGGAAGTGCTTCGTGCGTGAATTACTTTGGTTGGATTCAGCTCATCTTGAAACATCCACACAGTCGATTGCAGTTCGAATTTCGGGCTCATTCGCGTAAATCCACGACTCATCACCTGTCACGATATTAAAGACGAGTTTTGAAGCACCGCAATCGTATTTTTCGAGCATTTCTTCCGACCAATCGACACGAGTCTGTTTTTGAGAGATTGACAAATTGTGTGGAATCCAACACGAGCAATTTTTTTTTACAGTTAAATGTTCATGGAATATTAAGTATATGCTGGTCCCAGTAATACCTAAGGTTGTCTCTATCTCACGATAAGTCACATGACGATCTTGCAATACCCATTCACGCACAGCATCAATGTTTTTCAGAACAACAACTGATTTTGGACGACCTTCACGAAATTCATCTTGGAGTGAACTCCGGCCACGATTTAATTCTCCAAACCATCGATAAATATTGATCATCGATGGAACTTCATCGCCAAAAGTTGAATTAAGTTCATTCATGCACTACTGCTGTGTCAATTCACGTCGAAAGTTACAAAAAATAATCGCACGAAAATGTCCACGACCCAATTCCACAATTTGGCGGACATTGAAACTTCAAACATTTTTTTAACAACACAAATAGCGCTCGTATGTCAAAACATTCTGAGTATGGATAACCCCAAAAACGTCAAACTTTACGATAACATTGTTAGTTGGTAGATTGCATCACCAGTTTTTTCAAATCCTGAAACTTAAAAGGCAACCTACGTACTTAGTATATAGTGTTTGCTCGATAGTTATGTTAGGTTTTAGATATCGCCTGTGTCCGCAGAGTCCATAGAGTATGGATATATCTAAATAGGTAATGTGGCCTCTTATGACAATCATTGAGCCACATGAATTGCACCAATCGAAGACGAGTTAAAAGAAACACAGTAATGAACGAACTAATATGCTCATGTTTGGCATACTAGCCAAGATTAGCAGGTTAGATCTCGAAACCTGTTCGATAAGCTCTGTTATATGCTTTGTAATTTAAATCTACTACTGTATCTCTTCTTTTGTAACCCCTGTTTTCAACAAACAACTGTACTAGTGAAAATTTGAGCCAGTATGCATTTACCTGTTTACCAACATACGTTTTTCCGGCTGACCAAATGGCAGGGTATACACTTAGCACTCATTGATTAACTGCTGGGCGAATTTTTTTTGTTTGTTTTTACTTTGATCCCCAAATGTTGCTGGATGTGGTTCTAAAAGAGAAACGTTGGGTTATAACTTAAGTCATACAATTTAAACATAAATAGTTTAGCTTACATTCAGTTCCGACTCGTGAAAGAACGCCTTATCACAGTGCGGGCATTTATGACTTCGCTGCTTTCTGTGACGTTGCTCGTGCATATTCAGCTGATACTTGGAACTAAATTTTTTCTCGCACATTGAACACTCAAATGTTTTCTGCAAACGATAGATTGTTAGAAAATGGTAAAGCATATACACAACACCGATTTTCAGCATACCTCAAAATGTGTTTGTCGATGTCGATAGAGTATGGATTTTGATTTGAATTCCTTATTGCAAATGCTACATGTTGGAGTTTTATTCACCTTCTGGAAAATTTTAAGAAAAAAAAATTCATCATACGTCAATAATCACATTAGCTCAAGCAAGTCTATACCGTTGGAAAATTATTTTACCTCGTGTGTTTTCATGTGCATGCGAAGCATTCCAGGCCCGCGGAAGCTTTTATGACAAATTTCACATTCTGGTTGTTTTTTACAATTTGCCTGAAATAGAATAATAAACATACTATTAAATTTTCCAAGTTAATGCACATCGCTAAATCTTCTATTATATAAAAGTCACCGTTGTCTGTATATATATATATATATATATATATCTATATATATATATATATATATATATATATATATATATATATATATATATATATATATATATATATATATATATATATATATATATAGATATATATATATATATATATATATATATACACTTATATATATATACATATATATATATATCTCTTATATATATATATATATATATATATATATATATATATATATATGTATGTATGTATGTGATCGCATCACGCAAAATCTACCGGGCCGATTTACACCAAACTTGGCAGGAAGGTAGCTAATTTTCCACGATTGAATGATCTGATTTTCGTTTGTTGATATCTCCAATCCTCCCTACCCCTCCCGAACACCTACCCTCTAAAATTAATGAAAAACAATTATAGCTCCACCATTAGTGATTGGATTTTCATAAAAAATGATAAACATGCTGCTTACGTAGGAACATAGCATGGATTAAAATTTCATCTTTCTAGGGGAAGGGGAAAGGGGGGCTCCCATACTACCCCCTACCCTAAAAAAAGGGTTAAAATGCAATATGGGTATCAATTTCGCAGTATTTATGGTTTCTGAATCGAATGGCGTCACTCATAATGTTCAATCTTAGCCCAGTCTCCCTTTACCCTTCTCCTCTTCAGTAAAAAATAGCAATGCTCAAAACTAAAAATGTTAATTCTTATCACACGTATGCAGCATTTTTTTTCTAATACCCTCCTTCCCTTTCCCCCTTCACAATACAAGGCACACAATACATAGGTATACTTTCCCCCTTCACAATACATAGGTATACAAAAAGATGAAAAATAATAATAATTCAACAATTATGGAATGGATTTTTACAACATTTGGTACACATACTACTTCAACATGTAGCCATATTGTGATAAAATTTTATCCATTTGGCGGAAGGGGTAAGGGGGACTACCATCGTACTCCCTGGCTCAACAATGGTTACAATGCAATATGGGTATCAATTTCGTACAATTTGGGGTCACTAAATCGAATGGTCACAGTTTGTGTGCTCAATCTCATCTCTCCTACGTAGCAAATATTCTCAATTACACAAAATCTGTCTAATCAATTCAATCAAACATAATTATAAGAAAGCCAATTTTTCAAGTTTGAAATGTCCAACATTCTTATGCTTCCTTCCTGCCTACAACTTTCTATCACTTGAACGATATAAAATATCTAAAAATTTATGATGACATCCACCTTACGACAGATGCGACGGGTTTAAAACAAAGACACTATTTGACACCGTTAATATCGCGGGATGATGGTAGAAGTGCTCTTAAATAATCGTCGATTATCTGTTGTCCTGGTCCAACAGAGGTTTGGGCACAGTTTTTCTCATGCTTGCTTTAATAGATTAATTTTAAATGCTTGCACTAAGCTGGAAGCATAGTTAGGTAATGTATGCAATATGTATATTTACATGGTTTCGTCGACTAAAGGTAATACTAAAATTTTCAGCACATAGCAAAATTTAAGATTGTTAAACTGAAAACTGATACTGAATGCAAACACTCTTCCGTGTGGAATTTATTTCTACCCGGAAGAAATCGGGTTAATCAGCTAGTTTCTTTATAATTATTAGATAAAAGTCCACTTTTCATCTTTGTTGTGTAGTCTAGATCACATTGTATAATCTACTCTTTCTATTTACAAGAGTCCTGCGTAAAGCCAGGTTTAAAATAAAATGTTTTAGGGCAGTTCATGATCATAAAAAGATGAGTTTCAATAACAGAGTTTTACCACATTTCAAAGAGCTTGGGATTAAACACGTGTGTAAATTGTGGTGATGAGCTCATTCAATCGTAGAGCAGGAAATAATGACATTCAAGCAGCCATAATTACCTTAATCCAATTTGCATGTGAAGACATGTGCATTTGTAACCATTTGGGCTGATTGAATTCCTTATGGCAGAGATTGCAGACGTACCGGCCTGGACTAGGACACGATGTTTGGAACGTGACGAAATCCGCTGTTGATATAACAAAAATAAGTTAACATTTTTTTAAGCACATTTTTTAAATGTCTTAAGCTGGCAAGAAAAACATTCTATTACTTGTGTCCGCACCTATCTGTTTTTCCTCTTCGTCTGTTTCTTCGCATTCCGTCTGGGCGTAATATTCTATCTCAGTGTCATCGATTCCACCGTCCTCTTCTATCATTTCGTCGGTTTCAACTGTTTCATCATCTGCTATCATGCAATCGTTGTCGTCAGGTTCTTCCAACTTTTCTTCCTCCATGTGCGCTTCTTCCTCACTGTCCTCTAACTCTATCTGCTCAGGTTCGTGACTTTCCAAGTGAGCGTGATGATGCATCATATCCGCAGGATGCATGTGCAATGATTCAGCAGGTAATGCAGTGTTTGGGCCAGTTACCATCACTGGCATCGATGCTACTGTAATGGGAATGAAAACAGATTATAAAGGTTCCATATACAAAACTAACAGCAACAGAAGTTACCGTTTTCGAGGTACTGTGCCTCAGTTATTTCCGGTTGCACAATGATTTCACAGCGATCGTCAGCCGTTCGCTGTATTTGTAAGACGTGGGCCGGGTGTCCGTTTTGTGTTATCATTTGCACAGTATTGTTTGGACCCTGTATAAATTGCCCAATCGAGGTAGCTTGAAACTGTGGGGTCGTTTGTATAATCTGCTGTCCGGTAGCCGTTGTGATGATATGGCCAGCATTAATTATCTGCGCACCAGCATTGATTAATTGTGCGCTGGTCAGTATCATAGCTGGCGCGGCTACTGGAGCCTCAGCTTGGATGGCTTGTACGTCTGTTCGCTGAATATGGAGTTCATGCAACTGTTGTGGTACTAATGCTGGCGCCATTTGTTGGAGTTTTGGTGGGCTTAAGCTCATTTTCGGCATCTCTACGGGTATAACATCTTTCGGTTCTGGTTCCTCTACTACCGTTATGCCTTTGATATACTGTCTTAACGCAATATCAGACTTTTCCACACGCGTTTTGAACGCATGGCATCTGCTCACCTGATGTATGCATTGCACGCAAATTTTGTCTGGCCAGCCGTCCATATGTTCAATCTAGAAAAGATTTATACAAATTATCATCTTACTACATATAACTTATCATAGCAAGGCAATTATGTATGCTACAGACCTGTATTTTAGCAATTTCCATGAGCATTTCAGCTACCATTTCCCCGAACAGGGGTCGCATTTCTTTTTTCACCACCAAGCAAATGCGACAGATCTTATCTAGCTCGATATTCTTCACCGTTAATTGTTCCATGTCGGTCATGTTATCGGATTCACTTTCGCAGAACTTGTCCCACACTGTTTTGCTTTGCAGTTAAACACTTTTTTGTGAGGTTTTTCTCCGACAGTGCACGCTCGACACTGGTGGTCTACACACGCCCTGCGATCAAGCTGTTACTCCGGTTCGCAAAAGCATATAGTACATCGTTTAGATAATACTGATACATTAAACTCCGAACTCCTCTACGACAAATAGCAGGGACACCAAGTTTGCAGCATTTATCGACAATTTTATTCTACTCCTCGATGTAAACAAAAGTAAAAACTTTTATCAATCGCAAGTTGGCAAACATGGCAGCGTCCAAGATTACTATAGCGAAGCAACACTTTATTCTCAAGGTTAGTTCAAGTAGAGCGGTTTGACAGACGATCATAGCCCAAGCGCCATCTTGGAATCCACAGTTCCAAAACAATCATTGGCAGACAAATACCCCCAAAATGATTACTACTCAGGTGGGATCATTCCGAACAAACGAAAAGGATTTGATTAGAAAAATAAAGGAAAAGTTTGACAATCGCTTTGAGTTAAGCTTATGTTTTCAATTTGCTGGTTGTTGTTTCCAATAGTGTGAAAAATGCCGTATTTTTCTTGTTCAGCTACTTTTTGCCAGAATAACGCATGGAATGAAAGAAAACGTGGGGTCGATGTTATATTCCATCAATTTCCGGCAGAAGATGAAATGAGTCGTAAATGGTTTCAATTTTGTAGTCAAGAAGAGAATTGGGTAAAAGAGTAAATGAGGCCCCGGCCGCCATGTTTTCGATCGTGGGTACACCTCTTGTGGACGTTTAAACTGAATGTATGCAATTGGTGATACATTAATTCGTTAAACTCAACCTACGAGTATTTGAACCGTAGTGTGTACCGTTAATTTCGGCTACGCAATCAATGTAGGGGGTGCGGTATGAGGGGGGCCCACGGGCCCCCCTTATTTCTCAAAACTATAACAAACTCTCTTTTTCAGTAGACCTAGCGCAGTCCGCTCGCTGCGCTCGCTACGGGCGCGCCGCCGTTTCCAACTCATTTCTTCGACTAAACTCATTGTTTCATGCTGTCCATCATGTGTGGTATAGTTTAGTTACTGGTAACTTACAGTAACTTAACACCTTGTTGACGGGAGACGAAGATCTTCGTCTGTTTTTGACTTAACGTTGAGGACGGAAAGACGGACATGTACGTTGTACACATACCACCTTGTTGGCCCCGGTGACAGCAGCTAGTGTTGAGAAAAAAACGCCCGTCAACAAAGTGTTAACATGTAAAAGTATATTAACCTGCATTCAACCTCCACTGCGTGATTAGTTTAAACCGTTATGTTCTTTTAAGCGAGCCGTTAGCGATCAAATATTTGAAAAGTATGCATGCGTCGCGCTTTGCATAGCTTCAGGCGCTTAATGTGAACCAGTAGGAAGAGGAGAATCTAGCCCGGGGCCTCATTTACTCTTTTACCGAGAATTGGATTCCATCTAAATCTAGTGCTGTTTGCTCAATTCATTTTACAAGTGACGATTATCAATTAGAAAAGTCGCCTTTGATGAAACTAAACAATAATTTTCGGAGATTGAAACCAACAGGTATTTTAAATAATACTAAAATAAGCATAATGGAATTACAATTTGAAACAGAGCTGGTCGGTATAGCCAATAAATATCAATTTCTAAGCCTTTCTCTCGAACTTTCCTCTATTTACACTTGGGATGTGCACATACGCCGGACACCCATATATCTTCAGGTGTCCCAAATCAGGTTTCCTTCCAAACCGTTTTTCTTACGGGATTGAACCAACAGATCGCGACGGAAGTCTATTTTGCAAGTTTCCGGCTGTAATCACCGCCTCACCCCAGTACCGCTTGTTCAGACCTGCATCTAATAGCATGTCCAGGTCGTCCCCATGTCGTCCAACCTCATTCACTATATCGTGGATCGATGGCACCAGGATGGCTTCGAAATATATATGATGTTCTCAGTAAAGTTGTGGCCAATGATATTTTGTCGGCCGACAGGTCCGCCAATTTTTCTGTAATTTTTCAAATTCTAAGATGATGAAATGAATTTTATTATTTTTCTTAGATGAAAGCCACAACACCGAGTTTATAAAGTCCAACTTTGTTGACAAATAAAATCGGATGCGTCCATCCGATAAAATCAAATGATTTTGATTTTATCATGCGAATAGGCCCTTCCAGACGATGGCAATCTTTTCGGCAATCTTTCGCACACATTCAAACATGATTGTCAGCCATGTGCAAAAATGGTGGATTCTGTCCATACGATGGCAATCAATGTTCATCAATGTTTCCAACTATGTTCAAGGTTTCTAAACATTTTTTATGGCCTAAAGTTATCTTGGTAAAATATGTATCAATAGATAGTAACAACAAATGGTAACTAGTTAACATCACAAAAGTGAATTTAATTAGTGGCATGATAGAAAAACTGAACCAACACTTGCCCACATGAAACTGACTCGTTCTACTTAATAATTTACTTAAGGTTCGTACAGGATATAGCTTAGCTTCGTTAACTTGTTGAATGCCAAATGGATCGCTACCAACATTGCTCGTCAATGTTCCTAGCTTATCCATTGACCCATGGATAGCTCGCTAATTCGTTCGGCAATGTTGCTTGGCACACACATACAGTCAACGAAATCGTGTACGAATACGGTAAACGTCAACATTGCCGAGAAACATTGCTGTCGTCTGGATGAACCTAAAGCAACCCGTAGACGTTGCGAACTTGTACGCGCGAACAATTTGACAACCAGGCATTGCCTATGTAAAGGAAAGGAAAGGAAGATATAAGAGGAAATCTTCCTTTCCTTTCCTTAACATAGGCAATGCCAGGTTGTCAAATTGTTCGCACGTACAAGTTCGCAACGTCTACGGGTTGCTTAATAAATCGTGCGAACCTTGCCGCTGTCAAATCCCATACCGGGCCGCTACACGAACCGAAAACTCCAACCGAGAACTCAAAAACCGTATAAGTTTACGTCAAAATCTTCTCGGTTCGTGTAGCCGCGTTTTGTGGTACCAATTCTGTGAGCCACGCTACACGAGCCGCAAACTCAAAACTTTGCGGCGCAACGAGGTTTTTGTTTTTGATTTTTCAGTTAACTCAAAAATCTTCCTTCAAAGCAAACAAGATCTTATTTCAATTCACACAAAAAGTAAAAGATGGATAATCTGTTGAAGTGTGGCTAACTACCCTATCGCGGGTCATCGAGTTGAGTACCCAAAACTTGCAACAACGCAACAGGCGTATTGTGCGGAGGCAAGAAGATGGTAACCGTTTGCTGGACAATACTGTAGCAGAGCAAGCAAATGAAACTATAATTAACTTTCTTCGCATGAAGAAGGAAGATTTTGATGTTCTCAAGTTACATAAAAAGTGGTAGAATAAAATATTTTAATCTTTATCATTAAACTTTTTGAAACTTTTAGATTTTGGAATCAGTTGGTGGGCCGGACTTTGCGAACCCCTGATCTACAGTGAATTTATAATTGATATTCTAGCTATAAAATAACAAAATATTAACTAACCGTAACTACAAAAGAAACACGTAAATTTATCACCATATGTTCGTTTATTTTGTTTTTGAGATTTGTTATGTTTATATTTATTTCTTTTTCGTCTTCTTCTTCTGACGCATTTGAGTTTTCGGTTAGCTGCCAAAAACTTCTCGGGTGCAGTTTTCAGCTCACGGAGCTGAAAAGTTTTTGACGTAAACTTCTCGGTTGTTCCCCTCTTCTCGCCGAGAAGTTTTTGAGTTTTCGGGTCGTGTAGCGGGGCTCATACATTTTCGCCAGTCAAAACCAGACGTGGTACAGACTGACACTAGCCTAACCGTGGAACTATCCGCTTGCTAACACATGGTTGTCCTTTTGTTGGTAAACAAAACTCAGAGTGATTGTCAAAAATCAACTTCAATATGGCTGCCACTACCAGGCCTTTGAGCTCACCTCCTTCAGGACCCACCTTGGTCTGTACATCGTGTGATTGAAAACATCGCCCCCATTAAAACACCGCGCATTGTGTACAAAACATCGCGTGATGCCGTTTTTGTCACGCAACCAACATATTTCCCGGGTTCCATCAGAACTCTGATGATACCATGAAAAATCCCAACTAACAATTGACAAGCATCTTTGGAACATTCTGTCTGATCTTTAGAACGTTTTTCCACCTTCCAATAAACTGCTACATTAGGAAGTGTAAACCCAGCCGTTTGAGTTTTGACAACTCATGGAGGCGGCCATTGTTACCGACGGTCAAACCCGGTGAAAAAGTATAGCGATATGAAATAAAACAAAACGGTGAATTTAAAATAGTTTGTAGTTCCACTTGACGATCTTGCATCTCCCACTCTTTGGGATCAGCCACTGCCCAACTAACAATTGACAAGCATCTTTGGAACATTCTGTCTGATCTTTAGAACGTTTTTGCACCTTCCAATAAACCGCTACATTAAGAACTGTAACCCAGCCATTTGAGTTTTGACAACTCATGGAGGCGGCCATTTTTACCGACGGTCAAACCCGGTGAAAAAGTATAGCGATATGAAATAAAAAAAAACGGTGAATTTAAAATTGTTTGTAGTTCCACTTGACGATCTTGCATCTCCCACTCTTTGGGATCAGCCGCTGTATTTCCACCGGTCTCGCTTGTCATTTAGTTGCAACTATTATTGTCCAACCTATTAGAGGGGAATATGGATCATTTTGTTCAAATCTTTTTATAACTAGTATTGTTACTTACTTGTGTTGGTGTTTGCTGCTTCTGAGACTCGAACTGCTTGGGACAAGAAGAGGTATGTTGTTGTCGGCTCACCAAATCACATGAGCCACGCTCCGCTTCGACGATTGGTAGCTTAATTGACAATATCTATCAACAAACATTTTCAACAGGTGATGACCACAGTTGGCACAACGAAAAGCACCAGCCTGTAAAAGTAGCCGCAATACATCTGTATGTATCTGTATGCTGATGCACTGCTTTTGCTTTGATTCATTATATGCTGCCACCAAACGATTAAATTTTTCTTTTTGATCTTGGTTTTGCAGGTGCGTTTTGTGGATCAAAATTTGGTTGCTTGCTTTGGGTAATTCCGTGGAGATTCATGTCGGCGCATCACTTGGTGGAGCATCATTTTCATTGTGTGTTTCATTGATTTGGCTACTTTTCCAAATCCGAATGGTGCTTTTCATAATTCCATGGAATGATTGTGAATTGAAAACTGAAAAGTGATTTGCTATTGGGTTTTTTTTAACTACACTATTGTGATTTACATTTTGTTTATTGGTTTCTCTAGTGTTTATGTATACTAATTAACGATATTTCTTTTATGTGTAGAAATATTTGAAAGTCAAACTCTAATTAAAATGAATCGGTGTCGTTATGGAACGAAAAACCAATATTTTGTATTTATTGTGTATGTTGGATGCCCATATATGTTACATGTTTATATTATTCTTTTGATTGATTAGTAGTTTCTTAACTTACTCCACTAATGAATGAGATTAACGTATAAATAGATGTTGACCCTCCTCATCTACTTCAATGGCCGCAAGCTTGTATTTTATTTCCCTGGTATTGGTTCCACTCAGTGAGGTAAACAAACCTAGTCAAACATTTAGGCCAGTAGGTTCACATAGATTAACAAACGCCCTTCAAAATCAATGTGTGGGAATTCAAATTATATTCGCCTTCGGTAGTACAATTTAAACAACCATGTTTCTCATTGAAGTTTGTCACACCTGAAAACGGACGTAACAAAGATGAGTAAAGTAACAATTAGAGAGAAAGAAAGTCTTACCTTTAATAAATGCTCGTGCCGCTGCATCAGCTATAATTGCACGAACTTTTATCTCATGTTACACTTCGTTGATGATGGCTCCGTAATCAAAGTCGTTAAGCTCCTGCAGACATGTCTTAGGAACTCTTCGACCCTTAGCGGCTTTGACGAGCCGCTGAAGATTGCCACCGAGCCACTTCTGGTAGCTCATGGATGTTCATAAGAATCGACCAAAACGTGTTCAGGCCACGTCTGTGTAGTGGCAACCCATCGATACATAAATTTAGAGATATCGACATTTCACATTGCTAGAAATAAATAATAATTCAACATCACGAATGTGTTAGCGCATTCGACTAGTATTTCAATCATCTTACCTGAATCGTTTGGACAAACTACATAGGATGGCTTTGTGCCAATATAGACCACCATTCACTGCAATAATGTTCGCGACGGTCTTATTAGATTTCAAAAGAGTACAATCGTTCTTCGGCAGCTGATTCTCTCGTAAAATATCTAATATCTTGTTCACAATCGAATTAAACAGATTTTGAACAACTGCCAAAAACCTTATACATTCCTCCATCGTCATGTTGTACTACTATCTAAGCTATCTACACTGCTCACGTTATCCGGTAAACCATCGATTCTTGAGATTTCGTCTTGACCGTGATCGTCTCCAGAACGCGTTTCTTCTTCCGAGGCCTCCTTCGACAACTAGATCGAAGACGATCAAAGAATCATCATTAATCTCTAGCTGACCCACACTGGTACTAGGAGCTTCTAAAATAAATAATCATTTATTTAAATTTCGCATTCAAATATTGAGCAGCACAAGCACAAACACTTACGATCCATTCCACAAGAATGTTGGCTCTCCTGATCAAATCTTTTCCCATTCACTTTGTACAAATTACCTGAACGCTTAAGCTGCCCTAGAAAGTTGTTTTTGTATGCCATTTTCACTAGTTATGGACACCACTTTTGATAAAATCAAAATTTCCGAAGTGCTGGAAGCTTGCAACGTTGCTTCCGATTTTGTTTACAAATTTGTGTGATGCGGTGGAAAGGGAGAGGCACAGTGGAATTGCTTCCTTAGTCGTGCGCTCTCGCTCTCGCACATGGTATAAACATTGAATGTTCCAAAGATGACAGCTCGTGGTTACCTCCCAGGTGACAAAATTGACGGTTATTTTTGAAAAATGCAGTGAAATTGCCCTAAATCCCACCGATGTTTGAATGTATGGGTGCGGAATTTCGTATCGCCGTGTACATACACGGACTGATGAATGTTTTCTTCTTGAACATTTTTCTAAGCTGGCTGTGCACCAGTTTTGAGCTGTCATTGGTGTTTTCATTTGGTAATGTGACTGTGCATCGTGCGGACTTGTTCAGCGTAAATAAAAGATGATAATCTTTATTAATCACACATGTTTTCACGGAATAACATGAAAAGAGGTAAGAGAAGCCTTTTTCCGGAAACATATTTAGCATCATCATCATACGTCGGTCGAATGTAGGTGTTGAATGAAAAAACGTCAACAAACCAGAGGTTTGTATCAAAACTTGTTGACACGACGGGAGTGAATAAATCACAACCGTTGAAGGAAGTTTTGTTTAAAATGTTCCATCTCTTGAACTTCATATTCGATATAGGGTTTTTTGAGAAGTAGAACTTCGCACAACGAACTTGGTGGCTTCGGGAATTCTCTACAAACTCGCAACAAACAAGGAGAATGTGCTGATGAACGATGTGATCGCCATCGTTAGTTCGGTGCATATCTGGGTGAAATTCTGGGCACATACAATACATCAGTACGATTATCAAGGACGGTCGGAAGTATTGTCGGCGTCACGTCAGTAGATGTTGGACGTGGTACAGGAGAATTTCGCGATAGGTACGGCACTTCCGCCGCAGGATACCAAAATGGTACTGGAGTCACTATTGACAAACGTGAAGTGTTACATCCGAAAAGAGTTTAACATTGAAAAGGTTCGTAAGATGCAGGGGACAAGCTTATTCATTTTCCTATTTTTCTCGTTTTGGATTTCATTTGAGCTCACCCTTACCACCACAACGAAACACGAGGCTACGGTTGATGACACTTTGGCGCCGGGGAAGCTGATCAAGTTCATTACAGATGCTAAACACAAAGTGAAATTCCAACAAAAAAATGCTGTCCTGCGATTCTACGATCCATCACTTGAGTGCCACAACCTTTAATCGGGGTTGTTTTCCTTCACGCTGCCGTTCGAGCTGGAGCCGCACGTTATTTTGGGTTTGCGGGATCTCGTCCTTGGGTCCGACACCGAGATGGCATACGCCGGGGCACTCTGTTTGATTTATCACACCAATCTGGCCAAACTGTCACTGAAGCTTGAAAATGCGCGACGGTTGATGACCAACACTTTTACCAAACCGAAAGCTCCGCAGATGATCGTGAAACAGATTGGCTGGCAGGAGTCGATTGCTCGATTGTTGAACAAAAATCGGATGGAAAACCGCGTCCACGGAGGCGCGAGGGAGCAAAATCAGGGTAATATTTTGATCGACATGGATGAGGTGGTCAAACGTGAAGGTGAATCGTCGGCGATCAATGGTGCTGGCGACGATCTGATGCGTACACGTACACGACGGTGGCGGTAAGCATGGACCGAAATCGTTCATGTCTGAGGAGGCAATGGTGATCAAGGAGCAGGAGGATACGGTGTAAGATGCGGTGGTGAAGAATATCACCTCTTCGATCACTTCCGTCTACTTGGTGACAAACAGGACGCGATCGGTTCGCTAACGTTCGCTAAGTCGTAAGAAAAACTCGTCGCTCAGCAGCAGCAGCGAGGAGAATGTTTCCTCTCGATAATCGGGTAGGTCGGTGATGAAAGATGTTACTTTCACAAAGCGTAGTGAAAAGTTGGATAGCAGCGCTGGAAACAGTGTCGAGTCGCCGGGTGTGAAGTACGCTGAAGAAAATGACGCAGATAACCTCTTGTGCCTTGTAACGAGCAGTTTGTGGCTAGGTCAGACTGCATTAGCTTAACCATGCTCGCATCGTAGTTTGCGCTTGCATTCTCGAGATGGGTATTTAGGCTGGACTGATCGATCTTACTTGTCCTGCGGCACCGATAGAACGTAGCCCAATTGCCCTCTGGCATACGATCCAGTGGAAAAAGTATTCTATGAAGCTACACGACGGAGTGATTTCGCTGCACTGTCATGGTACTCCTGCACAGCATCAGCAATGACTGGACTGAAATGTCCCACCTGCGTCTCTTTCTGCGAATAACATATTTCCACATCTCTCTCGATTCAGCCGTTTGCACTGTACCAAAAACAACATTGTGGTTCGAAGATAAACAGAGATGCGACTCTAATTTTCTCGACCAGAAGGCGGATTAAACAGCGAGTGGATCAGCAGTATGAAAGCCAACAACACGTTTACCCAGGGCCAAGCAAGATTGTGATGAGGCAGTTTATCGATTATGGTAAGTTTACTGATTTATTTGCGTTATCGCTTCAGCACTCGATAATTTTTATTTGGAAAGTGTTATTTGCAACCGTCCAGCAGGTTTCAACAACTAATGCCGGAAGGTTTCTGCATTGCTCGTATTGACCGTGGTGGATCGTTTGCTGCTTGTAGAGGCTATGATTTCGGAAACGAGACAGGACATACAAGCCAAAATAATGCTGGAAAGCCAGGGTAGGCCAATATTTCCAGTGACTGTATCGACGAGGGATGAACTTTATGCAATGATGATGCAGACGCTCTGTTCGCCGCAAGATGCAGCTAACCCTATGATACAGGACGAGCAGCAAGCTAGGAAGCAGGTTTACTCCATGGTAGCTCGATAAATGCAGTGTTTGCGATTTTGTTGAATTCGAGTTCATCGGGGAAGATTATCCTGTTTGCAAGCAAGGTAAATGTAAACAGGTAATTTTTTGTATATTTGTACTTTTCTATATTTACCTTTTCGTATTTTTCGTTTCATGACTACGAATTGCAACTAGACGGTTTTTGGAACACGCGAAGAAACTATTCCAGAAAAACTGCTGAGATTGTTAAAATAAATCCTCTGTTTGAATTCGAATTTATATTTTGTTTTGATTTGATGGCTTTGAGCTGTCAGTTCCGGAGTTGGGATGGAAGGGTTCAATTTATAATAGTAAGGATCGGATCAGTGCACCCACGGTGGGTTCATTTTTCACGCACACACTTGCAATTTTGGCTTAATAAGTCTGCTATTAATCTTCTATGCAGCCCCTTTCTAAGCCTGGCGAAAATTATCTAAATCGTGTTTTCTGTCACTTGGGCTGGGTTGTCCTCCACTTGTGTCATCAGGCCTCGGGCCTGGGTAAAGGGAGGACGTTTTTATATGGGAGCTTGCACGCGGTAGAACGATGGAGGACGTTCGAGTAGTCGAATAAAAAAGCAAATGGGGATGTGTGCGTGCATCAATTTGTGCTATTTGAGAGTGTGTGAGTGAAAACGAGCAGCCCAGGTTTATGTATGTAGTTGTGATACGTGGTTTCTTTCGGGATAGTGGCGCAAAATAAACATGTCAGACTCCAATTCGAAAAACTATGAAAAATTTATTTAATATTCAAATTTTTGATTGAGGTTTCATACACTTTACACAAAAATGTCCGCCGCATACTCAAGGTAAGACAGCACTCAACACTTTTAATTATTAAAGTCTAATAATACTTACGGTACAAAAATTACAGTTGCTTTTATCACTAAAGGAACCCGGCACTCCAGGGCCACCGGAGATCGCGAAGGAGTTCCATGCCATCCGCAAAATGATCAGCCATCTCGAAGTGCGAGCCGATCTTCCAAACAGCCAGCTGGAAGTCCTTCGTACCCCGATATTAAAACTTTCCATCATGATGGGACAACTCCCAGCACTTTGCGTCAATCACTTTAGTCTTTTAATGATTCTTTTCTCCTTAAACTTTCGGTCCGCGCCGTTGGTGCACAACCGTGTTAGTCCGACTTGCTCTTGACTACAAATGGCGCTTTGGACTTGTCAAATTTCCGCCGAATCGTCGAGCAATTCTAGTACCAACACAAGGAAACACACGAGTGTACAGACACGAGCTACCATGTTTCATACACCATGTGGGATTGAAGCGGTACGTTCATAACACAGAAGAGGAAGATAGCAAAAAATAGCCTGGGCGTGTAAGGGAGAAAGCATGCGCCGAGTCTTGTACACAACATCCAAAGTATAGGTCAGGAGTGGTTGCGGATGGAGGAAAGTACTCGAAATCGCCTAGCGGGAAGTTTTTCCATGGCAGATTGCTGGGACTCTTGCTGGAACTACATAGTACCAGCAACAATGTCAATTTCTTTCAACCGGGTATTGTTAAGGCTGATTCGCACGTCGGCAAGTGCAAGCCCCGCGGTACAAAATGAGTGCTTGCACACAATTTCCACCCGTTTCACTGACTGTTTTACCCCTAGTAGCAATTTTGAGTGGCAAATGTATTTCCGTCTCACTCCAGCGCACGGTCGAGCCTACAGCGCTACCTACCGTCGCTACCGCGACTCGTCTCCCTCGTCCATCAATTGACCCGAACTCTGAAAAGTTCTTGCCCCTCTACGTTTCCTTCCTATCCCGCGCCTATCAATGAGATTGGCGTTGGCTGTTCGTCGTCGATTCACCTTCGCCCCATTGATCCGCACTTCCTACCCCACCCTAGAATGAATCGTTCGTCAAACCGAACTGTTATGCGTTTTGCCCCTCTACCGTTTCGTCCCTATCCCGCGCCTATCGATGAGATTGACTTCAGCTGTTCGTCGTCGATTCACCTTCACCCCATCGATCCGCACTTCCTACCCCGCCCTAAAATGATTCGTTCGTGCAAGTTTTGTTGTTCTCGTTACCTTTTCACGGTAACCAACACACTTTTTTAAATTAATTTAGCGTGTTGCTTCTTTGTTTTTTTGGGGTATGAATCTGCTGAAATTGAAAATTGAAAATTGTTTGAAGAATGAAAATAGGTCAAGGCCATAGGAACGTTTGCTTAACGCTCGAGGAATCGGAAAGTTTGCACGGGTTGAACGAACTTTCCTAAAATAATATCAAATATAGAATAGTTAACTTTATTTCTACAACATAATTTTAAAATAACTAACAACAATGAAAAATGTTATAAAAAGTTATAAAAAGGATCGAAGGATGCAGCTTCGGCCTTTTTCCACAATTTGTAAACCCACATACATTGTGTGGCCATCGTTCATAATCTGTATTGTCAGCTTTCATTTGATAAAGTACAAAAAATGCGGACTTGTGTACAAATAGTAACGGTTTGAATAACCATTCTGCGCCTTTTCGGCCAACACTTGATTGGCGAACATAAATAGCACTTATAAGACAAACAATTTTTCTAAATACTAAATTGTTCATTTACTTTTGTTGCGTTTAAATTGCAGAGGTGGTGGAATAAAAAAGAATAACCAACTTTGTATTCTTGTCAGTTCAAACTTTTCGTGCGAAGCTTCTTTATCTTAAATATGATTTGAAAAATATTTAAAAAAATACTTTCCTGAAAGTAAAGTAAAATAAAGATCTAGATAAAGTTAAGTGAAATTAAGATCTCGTCGAAACTAGGGTAGGTTTTGTATGTAGTAAAATAATGTGTAGTAATCAGAATTCATAATTTTTAACTATGCAAATTGAGATAGGCAAAATGTGTTAGGCTAAAGGTAAGGTAATTTTAGAAACCGACCAAAACGAGAAATAACAACTTGACTATTTAGTTTTTTTTGTTCACACTCTTTATGGCAACTGGTTTTTAATTGACCCTGTCTATATAGTCGGTCTATTGTGTGAGATATTTTTTTAAATATATGTCAAGCATTTCCAAACTTAGATGCCTCTTATACGACGTGCTAATCAATTAAAAAATGTCATTTATACAAAAAGCACATTTCACGTTTATGTCTGTAATGATTTTTAACGTTTGATATAATAATCACCATCATTTATGTTGGGCGTGACCTGCAAAAAAGCTTGCTTCCCTGGGAATGGAAAAGTCAGCTGAATGATTGCGATGGAATGCAATGATCCCGAGGAATGGACGACGATATGAACCCGATGATTCGCAGTGCATTATTTGTAGCATAATAGCATGGCTGTAAAGATGTGAATTATAAACACACTTTTTAAAAACAGATTGCTTGCAATATTTGAAATCAATCAGAACAAACAAATCACCTTACCCAAAATAAAGCGCAAAAATTAAAAGCCAACCCGGCGCCAACGACGTCGATGGTCTTTTTAATTCTAAACAACCTCCAAATGAAACAGCTATTCATTATTTCTTTGCACACTATCCGTAGTATGAAAACAAAAAGTTCTGTAAATCGCCTGCGGAATCGTTTGCAGCAGCGACACAAACAAAAGAGTGCGAAAGCGAGCACTATACAATTGGATGCACAACCAAAAAAAAAGCAGAAGCACACGCGTACACTTCGCTGCTTCAAGAAATTTGCCTGTTCCAAATTTTCATCGAACGATACTGGACAGCTTGTAAGTGGCACTTTTTCCAACTACGCGATGGCCTCATGGTAGTGTGCAAGAAGCTCTAACAGGGACACCTCGGGATCGAGACAGATTTGTGTAAGTATCAATAAAAATTATGAATCATTCTCACATATGCAGCCCTAGCAAAAATTCACATTCATAAAAAAAAGTATCCACCAGGCAACTAGACAGCCCGAATCGACCAGAGACGGTGTGGGGAGCGAGAACAACAAGCACAAGCATGAACCGGGTAGAAAAAAAGAAGGCCTGCGGGAAGTACCCCCGAAACACTGCACGAAGTAAACCCAGCCAAATTCTCACTCAATCGGGACACGAATAGTCTGAAAGATTTGGTTGGAAATTGCCGAGGCAAAACCGAAGTTGCCACGACAAAAACGAAAAATGGAGGCCCCTTTCGGGGCCCTCCCTCTTTTTTCCTTCTCTTCCTTCTACACATTTTCATGTCTCGAGCTGTTACGCGGAATTGAACCGCGTTGTTTCCACTCCGGTCTCTGCGCACCTACCGCAAGACCGTCGCTCTTTGTTGAGAACGGTGTGCTAAAGGCCCAATATATATCTAGTGCGTAGTCGTTTGTATGGACTGTATGGGAATGCATCGTTCGCGCTCAACCCGCTCTAGCCATTTAAACCTCTCGCGGAGCGAATTCATATGGCCACCGTAAGAGGCTTTTGCTCTTCGTTTAGCGATCGCTTGCGCTGCGTACGTATGAATGAATGACCGCTCGCGCTGGGTATACCCGTACGGGTACCCATACGTCCGTATTCGACCGCGCTGGGCATTCGACTGGTCAACGATGGCTCGCGCTGGGTTTTCGATCGCTCGCGCTGGGTCTTCGAAGACCCGATCGCGCAGGGCATTTAAACTTCGTATCGTATTGCATTGCGCATGCGCACTTTGATGCACAAACCTCGATTTTTCAGTTCGGATCGGCTGTCGCGGCAACAGATGGGCGCGGTGGCCAGAGATTTCTGGCGGTGGCGGGACGGGGGAATTTCTGCGTTGGTGTAAAAGAGACAAGGCTATCACCATCTCGCTCTTGCCCATTAATTTCCTATCTCGACCCGAAGCTAATGTTGGTAGGGTAGCGGAGAGAGCAAAAGCCGAAAGCCTTCTGCGAATCACTTTTTTTTTTTTGCTCCGGTTCCCGAACGCCGGGCGATCGGCGCCGAAGCTGCGCTCGGCAACCATTCGGGAAAAAATCTTCGAACGGTCTGCCGCGTTCGAAGATTTGCTTCATTCGTATTGGAGAGAGGGAGAATCCAATAGGAAAGTCACTCATTTTTGCTATTAGGGACCCACCCTACCCAACAAACTGCTCCCTAATAGCAAAAATGAGTGACTTTCCTATTGGATTCTCCCTCTCTCCAATACGAATGAAGCAAATCTTCGAACGCGGCAGACCGTTCGAAGATTTTTTCCCGAATGGTTGCCGAGCGCAGCTTCGGCGCCGATCGCCCGGCGTTCGGGAACCGGAGCAAAAAAAAAAAAGTGATTCGCAGAAGGCTTTCGGCTTTTGCTCTCTCCGCTACTTCCCGCAGGCCTTCTTTTTTTCTACCCGGTTCATGCTTGTGCTTGTTGTTCTCGCTCCCCACACCGTCTCTGGTCGATTCGGGCTGTCTAGTTGCCTGGTGGATACTTTTTTTTATGAATGTGAATTTTTGCTAGGGCTGCATATGTGAGAATGATTCATAATTTTTATTGATACTTACACAAATCTGTCTCGATCCCGAGGTGTCCCTGTTAGAGCTTCTTGCACACTACCATGAGGCCATCGCGTAGTTGGAAAAAGTGCCACTTACAAGCTGTCCAGTATCGTTCGATGAAAATTTGGAACAGGCAAATTTCTTGAAGCAGCGAAGTGTACGCGTGTGTTTCTGCTTTTTTTTTGGTTGTGCATCCAATTGTATAGTGCTCGCTTTCGCACTCTTTTGTTTGTGTCGCTGCTGCAAACGATTCCGCAGGCGATTTACAGAACTTTTTGTTTTCATACTACGGATAGTGTGCAAGGAAATAATGAATAGCTGTTTCATTTGGAGGTTGTTTAGAATTAAAAAGACCATCGACGTCGTTGGCGCCGGGTTGGCTTTTAATTTTTGCGCTTTATTTTGGGTAAGGTGATTTGTTTGTTCTGATTGATTTCAAATATTGCAAGCAATCTGTTTTTAAAAAGTGTGTTTATAATTCACATCTTTACAGCCATGCTATTATGCTACAAATAATGCACTGCGAATCATCGGGTTCATATCGTCGTCCATTCCTCGGGATCATTGCATTCCATCGCAATCATTCAGCTGACTTTTCCATTCCCAGGGAAGCAAGCTTTTTTGCAGGTCACGCCCAACATAAATGATGGTGATTATTATATCAAACGTTAAAAATCATTACAGACATAAACGTGAAATGTGCTTTTTGTATAAATGACATTTTTTAATTGATTAGCACGTCGTATAAGAGGCATCTAAGTTTGGAAATGCTTGACATATATTTAAAAAAATATCTCACACAATAGACCGACTATATAGACAGGGTCAATTAAAAACCAGTTGCCATAAAGAGTGTGAACAAAAAAAACTAAATAGTCAAGTTGTTATTTCTCGTTTTGGTCGGTTTCTAAAATTACCTTACCTTTAGCCTAACACATTTTGCCTATCTCAATTTGCATAGTTAAAAATTATGAATTCTGATTACTACACATTATTTTACTACATACAAAACCTACCCTAGTTTCGACGAGATCTTAATTTCACTTAACTTTATCTAGATCTTTATTTTACTTTACTTTCAGGAAAGTATTTTTTTAAATATTTTTCAAATCATATTTAAGATAAAGAAGCTTCGCACGAAAAGTTTGAACTGACAAGAATACAAAGTTGGTTATTCTTTTTTATTCCACCACCTCTGCAATTTAAACGCAACAAAAGTAAATGAACAATTTAGTATTTAGAAAAATTGTTTGTCTTATAAGTGCTATTTATGTTCGCCAATCAAGTGTTGGCCGAAAAGGCGCAGAATGGTTATTCAAACCGTTACTATTTGTACACAAGTCCGCATTTTTTGTACTTTATCAAATGAAAGCTGACAATACAGATTATGAACGATGGCCACACAATGTATGTGGGTTTACAAATTGTGGAAAAAGGCCGAAGCTGCATCCTTCGATCCTTTTTATAACTTTTTATAACATTTTTCATTGTTGTTAGTTATTTTAAAATTATGTTGTAGAAATAAAGTTAACTATTCTATATTTGATATTATTTTAGGAAAGTTCGTTCAACCCGTGCAAACTTTCCGATTCCTCGAGCGTTAAGCAAACGTTCCTATGGCCTTGACCTATTTTCATTCTTCAAACAATTTTCAATTTTCAATTTCAGCAGATTCATACCCCAAAAAAACAAAGAAGCAACACGCTAAATTAATTTAAAAAAGTGTGTTGGTTACCGTGAAAAGGTAACGAGAACAACAAAACTTGCACGAACAAATCATTTTAGGGCGGGGTAGGAAGTGCGGATCGATGGGGTGAAGGTGAATCGACGACGAACAGCTGAAGTCAATCTCATCGATAGGCGCGGGATAGGGACGAAACGGTAGAGGGGCAAAACGCATAACAGTTCGGTTTGACGAACGATTCATTCTAGGGTGGGGTAGGAAGTGCGGATCAATGGGGCGAAGGTGAATCGACGACGAACAGCCAACGCCAATCTCATTGATAGGCGCGGGATAGGAAGGAAACGTAGAGGGGCAAGAACTTTTCAGAGTTCGGGTCAATTGATGGACGAGGGAGACGAGTCGCGGTAGCGACGGTAGGTAGCGCTGTAGGCTCGACCGTGCGCTGGAGTGAGACGGAAATACATTTGCCACTCAAAATTGCTACTAGGGCTGCTTGCACACAACTGCTAGCTACTCTTCACCCACCGTCTTCCTGCTTCACCCCCTATGGCATCCATGGTTCAAATATCTCTCACTCCCCTCGAATCCTAACTACATTTGCCACAGTAGGAAGGTTTGATTAACATCTGGTCAAAGTTTTATTCCGGATATTTTTTGACAATGTTACTGCCGATTTTTAGTTCGATTGATCAATATATACAACCGGACGCACTTACAAATAAATTGTATCCAATCAAAAATATTTTTTTATGGTTTATTTCTTCGCAAACACGTTTTTTGCTCACCAATTAGATTTATTTTTGACCATCGTATTTTTCCATAGTAGCCGTCAGCATTCCTGCTGTCTAAAGACAAATCAGTGTAGTGATGGGATAGCTCCCCAGAAGATTTTTGAGTTAACTGAAAAATCAAAAACAAAAACCTCTTTGCGCCGCTATGTTTTTGAGTTTGCGGCTCGTGTAGCGTGGCTCACAGAATTGGTACCGCAAAACGCGGCTACACGAACCGCAAAAATGTTGACGTAAACTTATACCGGGCCGCTACACGAACCGAAAACTCCAACCGAGAACTCAAAAACCGTATAAGTTTACGTCAAAATCTTCTCGGTTCGTGTAGCCGCGTTTTGTGGTACCAATTCTGTGAGCCACGCTACACGAGCCGCAAACTCAAAACTTTGCGGCGCAACGAGGTTTTTGTTTTTGATTTTTCAGTTAACTCAAAAATCTTCCTTCAAAGCAAACAAGATCTTATTTCAATTCACACAAAAAGTAAAAGATGGATAATCTGTTGAAGTGTGGCTAACTACCCTATCGCGGGTCATCGAGTTGAGTACCCAAAACTTGCAACAACGCAACAGGCGTATTGTGCGGAGGCAAGAAGATGGCAACCGTTTGCTGGACAATACTGTAGCAGAGCAAGCAAATGAAACTATAATTAACTTTCTTCGCATGAAGAAGGAAGATTTTGATGTTCTCAAGTTACATAAAAAGTGGTAGAATAAAATATTTTAATCTTTATCATTAAACTTTTTGAAACTTTTAGATTTTGGAATCAGTTGGTGGGCCGGACTTTGCGAACCCCTGATCTATAGTGAATTTATAATTGATATTCTAGCTATAAAATAACAAAATATTAACTAACCGTAACTACAAAAGAAACACGTAAATTTATCACCATATGTTCGTTTATTTTGTTTTTGAGATTTGTTATGTTTACATTTATTTCTTTTTCGTCTTCTTCTTCTGACGCATTTGAGTTTTCGGTTAGCTGCCAAAAACTTCTCGGGTGCAGTTTTCAGCTCACGGAGCTGAAAAGTTTTTGACGTAAACTTCTCGGTTGTTCCCCTCTTCTCGCCGAGAAGTTTTTGAGTTTTCGGGTCGTGTAGCGGGGCTCATACGGTTTTTGAGTTTGCGGTTGGCTGCGTTCGTGTAAAACAGACAAGGCTATCACCATCTCGCTCTTGCCCATTGATTTCCTACCTCGACCCGAAGCTTGTGGCGCTTGGGTTCCACATCATCTCCTACTTGTTGAAGAGCAGTTTGTTTACGTTTCGGCACCCGAAAAAACTTTGGAAAAAATATCAATTAAAACGGAGTTTGATAACTGAATTACATTTGTGCCGCCTAAAAATAAGTAGTACAACCAAAAATCCGATCTTTCGTGAAGAATATTGCTCGTTTTGTTCGCGTTTGTGATTCGGTTTGTTTAAGTTTTGTCCAGCTGTCGGTTTGTTTACGTTTCGAATTGACATTTGACAAGAGTTAGCGTGACGTCGCGTTTTTCGCTGTTTCTACACTAGCGCGATTTGTGCGACATTTTTTTTGTATGGAGTTCGGCCGCCTGTCAGGCGACGTCGCGTTTCGTAACGGGACGTAGCGCTGTAGTGTGGACCCCGAGTATGGTGTTTCACGGGAAAAAACTTTGCGCAACCTTTAAAAACCAACTTCACATTTTTAAGATGACAAATGGCACCACAAATTGACCTTAATTTGTGGATTTCTGACTTTTCTAGAGTTCGTTTCTGTGCTGTGTTAAGCTGGCCGTAAACGTTGCGAACTTGTTCGCGCGAACAATTTGACAACCAGGCATTGCCTATGTTAAGGAAAGGAACGGAAGATATCTTCTTATATCTTATATCTTCTTATATCTTCCTTTCCTTTCCTTAACATAGGCAACTTGTTCGCGCGAACAATTTGACAACCAGGCATTGCCTATGTTAAGGAAAGGAACGGAAGATATCTTCTTATATCTTATATCTTCTTATATCTTCCTTTCCTTTCCTTAACATAGGCAATGCCTGGTTGTCAAATTGTTCGCGCGAACAAGTTCGCAACGTTTACGGCCAGCTTTATATTCCGTTGTTCCGTACGCGAGCGTTTCAATGCGTTATGCGGGAAAATTTGTGGATTTCTGTCTTTTCTATAGTTTGTTTCTATTGGGTACTTTGTTGCATTGTTCCGTGCTCGAGGGTTTCGCTGGGTTATGCGGGAAGGGTTAGTATGGCAATTGGCGTTGCTTTTGATCCTAGAGGCCCATTTATAGCGTCACTTTTCATCGTAACTATTTTTTTAAATGCTTTAAAACTTTTTATTCCAGAGCAAACTTTTTCCTAGTTTCCTACACAGTTTTTCTTTGGAAAAATTAACAAAACCCCTTATGGTTTTCGCTAATTTAAAACGAAAATTACGAAGTTTTCAAAATGGCCGCTTTTTTAATTCTAATGTTTGTACCAACTCAATCAGTAAACCATGGTGACCATTTGTTTAACACTAGAATCCAAACTGGGGTCATTTTGACCCCAACGCAGTTTTCGATTTTAATATCTCGAAAACGGCTGAATATTTTTACAAAAAAAATAAAGCTTTTCTTAAAATCCAAAGCTATATCTAAAACAAAAATTTCAGATTTTTCTGTGTGACCAGTTCCGAGAACCAACGTGACTATACCTAGAATGCTTTTTAGGGGTCATTTTGACCCCTACTTGTAAAACGCTATGACTTCACTATTTTTGAAATTTTTTTAAATCCGTAAACTGGTACTTTTTAGTATATTTGTTAACTATCTTTTGACGTTTTTGCTTTTACGATGAATTTCTTCATAATTCCGCTAGCTCAATGTATAGCAAAAAAGGTCGAAATTGCGTTTTTTTCAACTTTTATTCATTCAAAATCTTTGATGTCAATCTAGAAAAAAAGTGTGCGCTAGAAAGCTAGTATGTTGAGCAACATTTCAAAAATTAATTGGTATTTTTGCCATTACAAATGACTCCATAAATTGGCCGCAAAGATTAAAAATAACGCCAATTCCCATAGTAGCGCATCGCGCATAACGCTTCGAAACGCTCGCGTACGGAATAACAGAACAAAGCGCAGAACGGAAACTTCATATGGAAAATGTTAAAATCCACATCTTCAAGATCAAGTTGTGGCGTTATTTGTTAATTACAAAATATGATATTATTTTTCAAAGGTGACCTAATATATCAACATCATAGCGCACACTTTTTTTCTAAATTTACATGATACATTTTGAAAGAATAAAAGTTGAAAAGGATTAAAATTCGACTCATAACGATCTTTTTTGCTATACACCGAGCTAGCGAAATGGTGAAGTGGTATATCAAAAAATGAAAAACGCCAAAAGATAGTCAATAAATATACTAAAACGTAACAGTTTACGGATTTGAAAAATCTTCAAAAATAGTGAAGTTATAGCGTTTTCAAAATAGGGGTCAAAATGACCCCTAAAAAGCATTCGGGCAAGTTTCCAAAGCAATGTATTCTAGTGTTAACATTCCGAACCAAAGTTTAACCTATTTTGTAAAAATTAGCAAAGCACTCGGACAAATCTAGCACCGCACAAGTGAAACGGGTTGCTGTGAAGTACAAACAAACCTACACTATTTTCCAACTATCTTTCATTAACACCATCGGTTATGAATAATCCATCAATGGTTTTACTTAGGAACAACCACCCAGTCCGCAAGAATCAGTCGGGAGCTTTAATATTTGTATGTATTGTCCTATCTGTACACGGGCGAGCTGCTCACTCTGCTCCCCTTTCATTCCTCTCCAACACCCCTCTCCCACAAAGTTGATGAGGCGAGATTCTCACTTGGCTCATTCTGCGTCGTTCTCTGTTCAAAGCGTCGAACGGCGCAATTAAAAATAAGCTTTACTACTTTTGTCTCCTTTTTATTTTTTTCCCTCGCTTTCACACCTGCAGCAGGGTACCCCCTGCGATTTACGATGTGTAAATGTGTATAGGTTTAGCTTCAACCATTCGTTCGCACCAGCAGACGCACACCAGCAGACGCGTACCGCGTTTCTGGATTTCTCTTCATTCTTTCATTCGTTTCCAGTGCGTTCACATCCGTGCGATATGATGTTAATATACTCTTCAGTCTATCGCTGCTAGCCGACGCGGTAGCAGGCCATACATTGCATCGGAATTTCGTTCCTGGACACGCTTTATTAAATGTCCGTATCGACCATGAAAACACGCTGCGGTCTCAACCGTACACTTGCCACGCGGTTGCCACCGCCGCAATACCTGTACAGAACATTTCAATTAGAACAAAATTACATATGATCTTCGCTCGGATAAAACTGTTTCCTAAACGTTTCATTATGTTTCTTGCAGTACCTTACAGTCAAGGACAAAGTTTTAGTTAATTTTTTGAATGCAAAAAAAAATTAACGTTTTATTAATTTTATTTATATTGGGTGAAGGCAGCCTCGGAGACGAAAGTGGTGCAAGTAAAAAAGTTGTAATTTATTGTTAACCAAAACTTTGTCGAAGACCGCAAATAGCTATCTTCAACCGTTTGCCCGTTAGAGCCGAAAAACTGTTTCCCTTTGGGTCACGAACAAATCGATTACATCAGTATGTCGTCAGATGATGCACATTCGATTTCTGAAACAAAAAAAAATACTGAAAAATTCTGTATTTGGACTTAGAATTTTTTTTTTGTGATGCCTGAGCGCATCAAAACGTATTTTATATTGGACGCAAGAACGGTGATTGTTGGAGCCAGCGATGGCCTAACGTGTATAGTTTGCTATTTTCAGAAGGAAGGAACGGGATCGACACGCGACGACATCGCACCGCATAGAAGACCCCCGCCGCATGCATGCATGGAAGAACGTGTGCGCAAATCGGACGGAGCACGCATAGCCAACCGACTGAGACTGCATCGTACCAGCGCTGTGGACATACTGCCGAACAGACACGCGCGATAGATTCAGGATGTCAAGCTGGCTAAGGAAAGAAAGAAAGAAGAGATGAGACAGAGAAGAGGCGCGAACGGTGACCGAGCCACGGGTGCACGACCACCAACGCAGAAGTCAATGCGAAGCAATCGCGGGGCGTGGCTGGTCAAAGCTTACGCTCCGAGCTTTTTTTCAAAGCTTTGCCAATTCCTACAGGGCATGAAGGCAGAACCAAAATGGGGCCAGCTAAAAGGCCACTTTTTCACTATGGTGAGAAAGCTTTCACCAGTGAGATTTTGTGGCACTGGGCATAACCTTCATCAACTAGATATTCTCGCTAGTTTGTTTTCGAACGCTGCTGTTTTCGAGAACACAAATGTGTCGCACCGGCAGAGGCAGAAGATAAAGTTATTAATTCATAAATGTAGATAAGTGTGACAAAATTTGACCTTCCGTTTTCTGGCTTGGAGGGCTCCTGACGGCTTAACTGCCTCTTTAACCGACGTTGAAGGCTTCGTTCACTATCGTGCACACTTACGCACACTATTTAAATTTACATGTTTTTAGTATCTTTCCTTTTCTTTCTTGCGCAGAATGCTATCTCTTACAACAATGAACTCTTTTCTATAGCGCCATCTGCTCTCTTGTTACACTAATATGAGGTTAGAATAAATAGCACCCACTATTGGTCGTCATTCAACCGTGAGAAAGGTTTAGTTAGTGTTTGGTAATGAAATGGTGCGTTTGAACGCCGTGTTTGTTTCCAACATCATCCTACTATTTTGCTATTTTGGTTCGGGTTTGCCGACATCGGTTAATGGCGATGACCACCGTGTTTCAGCCCGGGCTCTATACGATATCTTGAATGATGAAAGCTACCGGCTTATGTTGGCAGCCATCCTGGAGGACTACCTTCGAATTAACAGTACCAACAGCTTAGTAGCGTGGAGAAATCCAGCTTTCGCTCACTACGATCAGAAGCTGATAATCGCCTTGCAGAGCCAGCTAGAGGAGGACGATGATACGTACGAAAATGATCAACCACACGCCGACCCAGTTTCGCTGCTGCCTATACATGGTGGTCTCAAATTTGTTACCAACTACTGCGGCCCGGGAAACTGGTCCGTTGATGGAAATACAGTGCAAAATTCATATTTTTCTAACTTAGATCAGTGCTGCAAGCAACACGACGAGTGCCCATATACAATAGTGGATCGTAGTGACTACCGCCGGTATAAAAATCTCCCCTATAAACCACAGTTGTTTACCAGGTAGCGTATAGTGGGTATTGACTAGGCTAGTGTTTTAATACTTATAGTAATAACAAAGGATACCTGTTATTCCACAGACTTCGCTGCATCTGTGACGTGGATTTTATACGCTGCTTACAGAACATTGCAACATTTTTCTCTTATGCAGTTGCATGGATATATACGAAGTTTCAGTCAAATTGCTTCGACTACGAGTATCCAGTGATGAAATGCACCAAGAAAAGGTGAAATTCTTACTTACATACTTACTGAACTTTACATTTTGACCTTGAATTTTGATTAATGTTCCTTACAGAAACGATGGCATTTTCTCCACAGATCGCTGCTTAACCTATTTGGTAAATAATTCTTTGGACAAATGTTGGCAGTGGTTCGACCTGCCGCATCTTAGCGCGAATACATTTTTCTTTCCCGAAGTGGAATATTATGTTGAGCAAGATCGGTTCAACTCATCTTTACCTCGAAGTTTTGAGACTACATAACACAAAATATAGTTGCTCCCTTAGATTATGCTGACAACAATCGTTACGGCTTGTTCCGTGGCAATATTGTTCATATTTTCAAGAAATAATAAAATGTTCCATAAACTAATACATTTAACTTCAATGAAATGTTAAAAAAATAGTGAATCAGTGTCAAATATGGCGAACATCCCACTAGACATTTCTAACGGTTTCGCTCAAAACCTCCTGGAACGCGAACGCTGAGGTGGGCTTTAACAAAATTAGCAGCTCGAAATAGTAATTATGCTTTAAAAACTACACGAGTGCTGGAAAAATTCCATAATTTTGTTCCAGCCGTCCTGCGTCTCGGCCCATACAAAAATAAGAAATTTGGGTAAAAGAGTAAATGAGGCCCCGGCCGCCAAGTTTTCGATCGTGGCTACACCTCTTGTGTACGTTTAAACTGAATGTATGCAATTGGTGATTCATTAATTCGTTAAATTCAACCAACGAGTATTTGAACCGTAGTGTGTACCGTTAATTTCGGCTACGCAATCAATGTAGGGGGTGCGGTATGAGGGGGGCCCACGGGCCCCCCTTATTTCTTAAAACTATAACAAACTCTCTTTTTTGGTAGACCTAGCGCAGTCCGCTCGCTGCGCTCGCTGCGGGCGCGCCGCCGTTTCCAAATCATTTCTTCGGCTAAACTCATTATTTCATGCTGTCCATCATGTGTGGTATAGTTTAGTTACTAGTAACTTACAGTAATTTAACATGTAAAAGTATATTAACCCGCATTCACCCTCCACTGCGTCATTAGTTTAAACCGTTATGTTCTTTTAAGCGAACCGTTAGCGATCAAATATTTGAAAAGTATGCATGCGTCGCGCTTTGCATAGCTTCAGGCGCTTAATGTGAACCAGAAGGAAGAGGAGAATCTAGCCCGGGGCCTCATTTACTCTTTTACCTAAGTTACTAGTAACTAAACTATACCACACATGATGGACAGCATGAAGCAATGAGTTTAACCGAAATGATTTGGAAACGGCGGCGCGCCCGCAGCGAGCGCAGCGAGCGGACTGCGCTAGGTCTACCGAAAAAGAGAGTTTGTTATAGTTTTAAGAAATAAGGGGGGCCCGTGGGCCCCCCTCATACCGCACCGCTAGGTTGATTGCGTAGCCGAAATTAACGGTACACACTACGGTGTAAATACTCGTAGATTGAATTTAACGAATTAATGAATCACCAATTGCATACATTCAGTTTAAACGTACACAAGAGGTGTAGCCACGATCGAAACCTTGGTGGCCGGGGCCTCATTTACTCTTTTACCGTTAAGAATTATGATTTAATTCAATGGTTACAATAACGGCATATTTAAAATGTTTGATATTTCATTAATTTCCACATGATATACAAACCTTGTTGTGACTATTGTGGATACACCTTGACATTTGTGTTTGTGCTTCTTTTGTTTGTGTTAGTAAAACTGAGTTTAAAAAGTAAAATTTAGATGATTTTATCGGAAAACAATGATCAAACAAACTTTCAACAACATCTGAAGTGCTTAAACTTAATGTGTGGAGAGTTTCAGAAGCGACGGTTCAGTATTGGTTGAGTTTTTAGTGTACACAAAACTCCATACATAAAAAAAGCTAAAATATGTAGTAGATAAAGATAGTTTGACAATTTAAAAATGGCAAAACTTAAATCAAACAGAACATCCCGTATTGAAGGTGATTCGCAAAGGGAAAATTTTAAATTTAGTCTTGGACAGTTAAACCAGAACAAATTGTATTACTGCAATCATAACATACTACTGTAGTTACACTGTTCTTTTATTTATTTCGATGGTTTTCTTTGGTTGTTTCTTGTGGTCGCACAGGTGGTATTAGCATTGCGACAAACGCTCCATAGAGTCATGATTACTTGTTAGACTTTTGTTGCATGATGGGGATGTATTTTTCACTCGGCCGATACTTCCATCGAGAACACAGCTCGTCCGCTTCAGTCTGATTGAACCCAACCCTGATCGAAAAGTGAGAAAGATGTAAATAAATTTAGTTTGCTTCTTGAAATATGTTTTTATTATTCTCTAATAACCATTGCTTCCTTTACCAATTAAAAAAGCAAGCACTTTCTTTTTTTTCAAACACAAACAGCTCTTCATTTAAAAACCTTCACCATTTACAGCACAAATTAGAAAACCAGCCTCAACTCACCATCATATCCGGCCCGACTCCTGCACAGATCATATTACTTTCGGTCTGCCTTATAATTCCACTGCATTGTTTGATTTTATTGTTTCTAGCAATTGAACCCGTTCTCTACACCCGCAATTTTGCTCACTTATCTTTTATCGAGACTTTTTAATGATATTATTCAAATAAAAAAATCGCTAATGAAAGCTCCAAACTGCGTGAGGTAGTAATACTGTAGAGTATTTAATGCAGTGCATTTTTTTCAGTCTAAAATGAGTAGATGCACTTGAACTAAGTGCTTCAAGCTGACAGGGATCTAAATTTATTTTGTCTCATATTTATGCTGATCTGAACTAGCCATAAATAACTGATTTAGCCGTTAACCAGTACTTTGTGTATCCATTCAACGGCCTAATGAAAAGATCCTTAAATAGATTTTGTGAAATCAAGCCCAACGAATCGATTTTCAAGCGACTATCACCTGCCGCTAAATCATTCGGTGAGGACGTTCCGACTTTGAATGAACGTGAATTGCGGATTGAATTATGTGTGACGTAGGAGGCAAAGTCTGGCAGACTGTACGTTCCAGAACGGTAGAATTGCATTGGGCAGTTGTATATTGAATCCGATCCACTGAAAGAAGCGGATAAATAACGATATCATTATTACTATTGTATCATTAATTAGTTAGTAATACTTTCGGTGCAAAAGATCCAAGGTTGTAACGAATTATTTCATGTAAGATAAAGGAGGCACTAACTACCCTGCGAATGGTGTGAGTCAGAGGTGACACGCACACCAAGCGCACCAGGCAAAAAAAGAGCAAAAACATAGTTGCTCTCTTATTCCGCTCGCTACTATGCTCAGCCCCACTCTTTCTCCCAGCTCGTCTTCAATTCTCACCAATGCGTCCTTTTTCTACTATTTAGTCGTCTTGTTGTCTCGATAGGATAAGTCAGTGCAATAATCACTCTGGGCTATTTGTCAGTTGCCGATGCCCGAGGTTTAACATCCAATATTAACCTACGAGGAATGGACATCGATTTCCATGACGTTCCATTCTATCTCCCATCATGGCGCACTACTTTGCTCCGCTCAGGTGTAAGCACGGATGGTTTCGCTCACAGCTGTTCGTAGTCAATGATATGAATGGTGTATGTGTTCGATGCATGCATGGGGATTGTTTTGATTGCGGAATGAAATTGCGTCAAGCTAATGGAATGAAATTGCATGCATGAAACTAAGTAATTTCTTTATTTGTCGTTTTGCTTCTTCATTTTCTTTGTTCTTCGTACGTTTTACTATAGAATTGAATGAATGAAAGAACTACATTAAAATAACGATTAAAAATTTATGAATTGCAATGGGTTGAAATATGGTAGTACTGCGTTATCACATTAGCACAACAACCGCAATAATGCCGTTAATCGCTGTATGCATGTTGTACGGGTTGATTAAGGTAAATTCAATTTACGTATGCTCGTGTCAGCTTGAGTAAAGGTTCATCGGATTTCGGTTCAAAGAAGTGAGCCAAAGCCTTTGGTTAATAATCGCCATTCACATTATTGAAACAAACTGAACCGTGCAGCGATTGCTACCAATTTCGAACGCTTGTAAATCTGGAGACCGCTACATTGCTCAGCAATCAGCTGTGCCAATAACATAGAATAAAAATCATAAGAGCCCCGCTACACGACCCGCAAACTCAAAAAGTTTTCGGCGCAAAGAGGGGAACAACCGAAAAGTTTGCGTCAGAAACTTTTCAGCTCCGTGAGCTGAAAACTGCACCCGCGAAGTTTTTGGCAGCTAACCGCAAACTCAAATGCGCCAGAAGAAGAAGATGAAGAAGAAATAAATGTAAACATAACAAATCTCATAAACAAAATAATCGAACATATGGTGATAAATTTACGTGTTTATTTTGCAGCTACAGTAATATTTTGTCATTTTATAGCTAGAATATCAATTATAAATTCATCATAGATCAGGGGTCGGCAAAGTCCGGCCCACCAACTGATTTTATCCAAAAGTTTCAAAAAGTTTAATGATAAAGATTAAAATATTTTATCCTACCACTTTTTATGTAACTTGAGAACATCAAAATCTTCCTTCTTCATGCGAAGAAAGTTAATTATAGTTTCATTTGCTTGCTCTGCTACAGTATTGTCCAGCAAACGGTTGCCATCTTCTTGCCTACGCACAATACGCCTGTTGCGTTGCCTGTTGCGTTGTTGCAAGTTTTGGGTACTCAACTCGATGACCCGCGATAGGGTAATTAGCCACACTTCACTCATCAACAGATTATCCATCTTTTACTTTTTGTGTGAATTGAAATAAGATCTTGTTTGCTTTGAAGGAAGATTTTTGAGTTAACTGAAAAATCAAAAACAAAAACCTCTTTGCGCCGCAAAGTTTTTGAGTTTGCTGCTCGTGTAGCGTGGCTCACAGAATTGGTACCACAAAACGCGGCTAAACGAACCGCAAAGATTTTGACGTAAACTTATACGGTTTTTGAGTTTGCGGTTGGATTTTGCGGCTCGTGTAGCAGGCCGGTAACACATACAAACAAACTTTCGCTCGCTCGCAAACAAACTAGCTTCAAAAGTAGCCCAGTTTCGGCAGAACAATCGCGCAAGCCAAGCGCGACAGAAGTAGGGGAGTATGAGGAAATAGGTATCACATTGGGGCGCAAACTCGGCTAAAATTTTTTATTGAATTTTGAGGTAGTAATGCATGATAATTGGGTAAAAGAGTAAATGAGGCCCCGGCCGCCATGTTTTCGATCGTGGCTACACCTCTTGTGGACGTTTAAACTGAATATATGCAATTGGTGATACATTAATTCGTTAAATTCAACCTACGAGTATTTGAATCGTAGTGTGTACCGTTAATTTCGGGTATGCAATCAACCTAGCGGTGCGGTATGAGGGGGGCCCACGAGCCCCCCTTATTTCTCAAAACTATAACAAACTCTCTTTTTCGGTAGACCTAGCGAAGTCCGCTCGCTGCGCTCGCTGCGGGCGCGCCGCCGTTTCCAAATCATTTCTTCGGCTAAACTTATTGTTTCATGCTGTCCATCATTTGTGGTATAGTTTACTTACTAGTAACTCAACATGTAAAAGTATAGTAACCCGCATTCACCCTCCACTGCGTGATTAGTTTAAACCGTTATGTTCTTTTAAGCGAACCGTTAGCGATCAAATATTTGAAAAGTATGCATGCGTCGCGCTTTGCATAGCTTCAGGCGCTTAATGTGAACCAGTAGGAAGAGGAGAATCTAGCCCGGGGCCTCATTTACTCTTTTACCGATATTTGTTTAGCTACGTATTTTATGCACCCTGAGTGAGTTTGGCGCTTCCACATTTGAAATTCACTGAGAAAACAAACTTAAACAAACAACGACGATATTTTGCCCCACCGTAGGAAGTATATATTTCCACATCATCTCCTACTTGTTGAAGAGCAGTTTGTTTACGTTTCGGCACCCGAAAAAACCTGGTAAAATATCAATTAAAACGGAGTTTGATAACTGAATTACATTTGTGAAGCCTAAACATAAGTAGTACAACGAAAAATCCGATGTTTCGTGGAGAATATTGCTCGTTTTTTTTGCGTTTGTGTTTCGGTTTGTTTATGTTTTATCCAGCTGTCGGCTTGTTTTCGTTTCGAATTGACATTTGACAAGAGCTAGCGCGTAGTCGCGTTTTTCTCTGTTTCTACACTAGCGCGATTTGTGCGACATTTTTTTTGTATAGAGTTCGGGCGCCTGTCAGGCGACGTCGCGTTTCGTGACGGGACGTCGCGCTGTAGTGTGGACCCTGGGTAACACGCTTTCCAGACTGCACCGTCGCTTAACGCGACGTTGCCTGACAGGCGCTGAACTCCATGCAAAAAAAACCTAGCGCGATTCGCGCGACATCGCGCAAGGTTTTTTTTTATATGGAGTTCAGCTCCTGTCAGGTGACGTCGCGCTGTAGTGTGGATCCCGAGTAAGGGATTCATGAATCTTTTAATCAAAGATTTTGATCAGAGATTCACGATGATGTCAAGTACTATCAAGGTGATATTTTGGCAGAAAAACAGAGGTTGTCAAGTATTGGTTTGGTATTACCTTGGCAGGCATTGCTCAGGTGTGCAAGAGTTTGTACGTGTAAGACTGATATAAATGAATCTCGCTAAAAGATTCCTAAGGCACAACACTAAATCCGTATTTTAAAAAATCCTAACAGCATAGTTAGCATACTATTGCATCTTGGGAATAATTGGTATTAAACTTTATCACGATTGGCTCAGTTCACGACAGGCGGAAATGTGAGCGGGCCATTCAAGACTAACCTATGTCGAGCTTTCGCTTTTCCTCGTTCAATCACCTGCAGCATCAATTACGGCTCACCCTGAAACCACAACGTACCTATCACGACGTAGCTTGAAAAGTTTCGTTTTCTTTTTACATTTACAGCGAACATTTCTCAAGTTGAGCCCGCAGAGTCAAGGTCAGCCAAGCATCGTTTCACAAAGATGGAGCCACAACACACACTCCTAAACCTTCAGTACAATCTCTCCGGCGACAAACGATGGTACCGGCGTGTCCTCTGCACATGACTCAGCGAATTGATTTCACATGATCAATACCTATCGTGATTCTTGAGTAATTATCGAAAAACAGCGCAGTCAAAAGGCATCATATGAACGCCGAACCAACATAGTCCAGGCCCTTGGAAGGCCAAATTATCTTTATCGATGCTGCAGAAAATTTCAGCTTGGTTTCTTTTGAGGTGGCTCATCATCTTAGGTGCGACCTTGCCCAAGCAGTTCAAATAAAGACGAAACGAATCGTTTCGAAGCACCCATGAAAGACACCGATATCTACACCTAGGAGCGTAGCCGTGTGTTAATCACCACCGCTAGCAGGTGAGTTACTGCCATTTCGGAAGACACTTGCAACACTCTTGCTACTCAGCCAGCCGTTCCCATATGAACCGGTGTCTCTGTAGTGATTGGCGGCGATCGTACAGAGCGATTGCTTCCCGTCCTGTATAACCCCATTAATCAAATGACGATTCGTGAGACAACTTGATGGCTGTAACGCCGCAACTATTGTGGATACTAACCTTTGCCAAACCGAGCATGGTCTTCTCTCGCCGAAGCATGTTACCTGGACGACATTAAAGAATATGGCACCAAGTGTGTTAGCCGTTTCTGTGAAATAGAGAATAACAAAGGAACATAAAACTACCAAGAAAACAAAACACTGCAATCAAACCTCGACATTTTATTTCTATACTTTTCTATTTGCCAAATCCAATATTCGATCAATGTTAAGAAGGATAGTTTAAAAACGATTTCAAAAACAACTTCTTGAAAATGTGAAAAAAATTTAGAATTTCGAAGATTCCATCTAAACGAAACACTCACAGTAAGTTCTCGATATACAGGCATGATCGGAAACGATCTTTACACCAGATAATGACAGTCAGTTTATGTACAAGGTTCCTCAGGATTGGCAGGATTGAAATGAATACCTCACTCGGTTCAGTGAAAGATTACGATTTTCTGCACTAACGTACCTGTATTCAAATTTTGCAGGCACCTTCGGAAACGAGCGTCGCAATCGCAATGCGATCGAGTGAAAGCGCCACTATTGCACAATCCGCGGCGACACTCGCCTGGCAACAGAATATTAGGGCACAAATCATGCTCTCGGCAGCACTGATCCTCTGCTTCGTAACGTCCCACGTCGGAAAAATTCGATGCAATGTTACCTGTAAAGACAGTTTACTATGTTGTGTTTAAAAAAGGGATTTATGTGTGTGACAACTCACAACAAAAATATTTACTTGGACAAACACCAAAAATCAATAACTGCTTTTTGGATTTTAATAAACAATAGAAATAAACCTCCGAAAAAATTTAACAGATGAGGCAGATGATATAGATCAAAATGAACAAGATATAAAAGGAATTTTTAGTCACTAGTTTGACCCGCAATTTATCTCAACAAGCAGTTAAGAAACAAGTGATTAGATAGGATTTCATGTCTATCAATTAACGTACGGCTTCTAGTGTGAGGCAGTTTGCCGGATATTTTTCTTTTTGCCTGATTAAAGCAACAATTTCAGCTCATGATTGCCAATTACGTGGTGTTTTGGTTCATGCACGTGAATAGTAAGTTCTGCTGTATGAAACTACGAGCGTACGGAAATACAAGAGTACGGAAGTTTCGGGAGGACGCGGCCGTTAACATACGTGTTTAGTAACGTTTGGTCAACTGATTCAACTAAAATTTAATTAATTAAATCATAACATTTCCTTTACCTGGTCCGCACCATTTTGTGCCGGGGTATATAAATCCCAGCCCGCCTTGCAGTTCACCCGAAATGCCGCTCGCTTCACTGCAAACTTCCTCCAGAGCAGTGACGGATTCTCGTGGTACCTGACGCACTTTTTTCGTATCTGATGCTAACAACATCCGTTGGATATCCCCTCTGCAAAGACATGCACATGTGTCATATTGTCACATTGGTGTTAAATTTTGCAGCAAACAAATAAAACCGGCCGCCAGTTGAGGGCACTACGATTGGCGCACGAGCTCGGCATAAAATATGTTCAATATGAACGTGGTAACCTTGAACTTCCACAGAAAACATGTGAGCCATAGGTTACTTTCGGACACAAACCGGTTATTGTATATCCTTTTTGCGTTTCTGGTGACGGTACTACTTCTTACCAAAGACTGCTATGGTATCTCCACCAAGGGTCAGCCACCTTTAGATGCTAGAAATGGACACCACTTACCGGTCAGAGTGAATCTTGCAGTACGGAGGTCGACTACTTAGTTCGACCATCCGCGTCATCCGGAAGTCTGCAACCAGCACTGAACTACAAGCACCACGTGTCACGCTATGACACACCAGCACCAGTAGAACAATGAACCAGCATAATCTGGGCCACCTTTCGGCATCAGCGAATTCAGCCATCTGCAACACAAAACAAAACCATACTCTTATAATGCGTGTGGTAATGAACTGTGTTTTAAATAAGAATTTTTGGGGCACCATTATTAAAAAAAGTGCCTTACACGATATCACTCTCTAACATGCGTAAGCAATAAATTACTCGATCTTACCATACTACCGTCATTGAAAATAAAATGCATAGTTTTATAATTGAATAAGATTGAAAAAATAGGAAATCGGAAATTATATTAAAATCTCGCAGTTTGATTCGATAGAAATCAAACAAAAGGTTAATAAACAGAATTGTAAAACATAAATAATACTTGCTATAAACGTTATGAAAAGGCCTGCTTTTTTAAATTAAGATTACTGAATAAGAATTAAGTGGTTCAGCCCTTTACAACAGGTTGCTTCAATCAAGAAAAAAAATACATTCGTGCGTAATGGTCACTTTAAAAATAAAACTCTTTTTAATGACCGTACAATTTGCAATAAGCATTGTGCAAACTGAGCTTTACCTATTGTAATGCTTATGCAATTCTTGCTCAAAAATCGAAACTATATATTCTCGCAAAAAAACCTAAAACGGGTTAATTTATGCTTATATATTTATGTGTATTCATTGTAGATAGAGCCTGACATTTATAATACCAATGAATATGGATGAACAAGCAATCCAGCAGACACTGTTGTATTCGATCAGTCTCGGGTTGACTTTTCGGATTGGAAGCAAGTTTTTAATTTTCTATGCTGCATCTTTCATAGGCACTACCAAACCACATGAGGCAAATTCGGCACCTTGGTGACAGTGACCTTGAGAGGCTGTGATCATCAACGAACGATACGTATTCAAACAACATTTATGAGAACGCCACCTTATACTGTGGGGTCGTTTCCCTCACTCTTGCGCTTACATTTACAACTTCGCCGATAAAAGTCCATTGATCTTCGATCAACAGCATCAGGTTTGGGTCACCGATTGCAAACACTTTTATGCTAATCGAAGTAACCTTCAAAATTCTCCGATACAGCGATCAACTGGGTGTTTGTCTTCTTGAAATATAACTTCCAATCACCTTGTCAATAATCAAGTAAATTTGGTCACTTTTAAAACGCCTTACATAAACGTTCCGTAGTTCAATATTCTATAGACCTTAACAAGAATACAAATGTGCTGATAACTATCTACATTTACAACCGCAATACATCGAGAACTGATACCAAAATGAGGAGTTTGTTTTATATTTTAACTGTAGTCGTAGACACAACCATCAGTTTCAATTTAATTTCGAAAAGCAAAACATAAATCTATGGATCAATGAAATCATATCAAATGAAACTTTAGTCGTTATGGCAAAGTTAACACATTTTGACGTTGTTTCATTAAACTTGTTCATTTGTCAACACTACACAATCCTGATAATGCAAATAACATCGTCAGATAATGATTTGTATGTAAAAAAGTGACACCTAAGAAAACAGATAGCATTCATTCGTCAATCAAAACAAATTATTCACTTGCGACGAAGTATACGACGTGCCAGATCCTGATTACTCGAATGGGGTGCGCATCATGATCCATAACGTCCCGTAATATATTGACTCGAGCTACTGTATTTTGGAACGAATGCTTTCTAAAAACCAGACGAATGTAATGTTTCACGATTTGTTATTAGCCTTCTATTGCTATTCTATAATGGTTGCTAAATCTCAATTACCACTATCGCACGGAGTGACACACTTGAATCACACAATAACGCGAAACACTTTACAAGGTACTGAATCTGTTCCACGGAATGAAAAATATGGAACGCGCCTACAGGCACAACCCGTATCGGTTCAAAGTCAAATGTCAACTGATGTGTGTAGTATGTGGACCATGCCGACCATGCGGACGAATGCGCGCTGAAGGTGCGTTCGTGCGGCTAACACAAACCGGATGACGTGATGAGTGCTACCACTACGAAACTTCTGATGCTGGAGTGTTGTTGATTGCACGTTTCCAATTCAAGATGAGCGATGGCCGTGGTCATCTGCTCGATTGTTTGCTTTGAAGAACTATTTGCTTTGCTGCTTAGCGATAATATTAGCCATGTTGCGAGCTTAGTTTCAGATTTTTGCTTCTTCACTGCCATTCGCAAGACCATCCCAAGGAGAACCTTGCTGCACGTTCCTACCAAAGGTATACATGCCTACCTAAAAGAACCTTGCCAAGTGTATTTTTGGTAGGCATGGACTCCTCATAACCTACCAATATTTTTTTTTTCGGAGGCACTGTGCAAGTCTGGCCAACTAGCTGCGAGTTAAGAATAACGCTTTCGCGGGTTTGGGTGTCGGAATCGAAGTGAAGTTTATTAAACAATGTGTTAAACAACATCATAAAACATGGTAGGAAAAGGGCAGGAAAGGAAACAGGATGAGACGATGACCCTTATCGACAGGCGCCGAAACTGCAACTCAGTGTTAATAGTTGGTCGGTGTCGGTTGGACATCGCGGCGATCATCGGTTGTTAACGGGTGTAGCATAGCATCGGTGGCCCGTGTCCGATAGCAGCGCTTTGATCGACCGACTAGGGGTGGTTAACCGGGGCCGGGTTAACTCGCACCAGACAGTAAGTACGTGTGTAAGAACCCACAGCAGAGAGTTCTTACTGATGATGATTTGTCCGTTCTTTTCACACACTTCAGTGTCTCGACAAGGAGGATGAAGCGGCTTGAAATAAATATGAATGCATTCTACGTGTTTTCACTGGGCATGACGGAGTGGTGCTGCATCGTACATCGAAGGAGCTTGCTACGATCCGTGGTCGCTGTTTGCCAGCACGAACCAGAGGAGGCGTCGGACGATTTCTGAACATTTCTCCAGAATGCCTTCCGCACCGGACGATATGTACGTAATATTATCGATGTATCAAAATAATAAAACAATCAAAAATATTTTCCTGCATGAAAATAATTATTTTGGGAAAGAAAAGATATCCTGAACCCAGGTCATATAATCTACTACGAATGGGTATACGTTTTTTGCGCGTATAGTCAGAAGTAGGTGTTATAAACACGTTTCACAGTCACGTTGTCAAAACTGTTCTCTTATGCGGTGTCCCGCAAGTATTAAGAGAATTGTTTTACCCTTCTTTTCAGAAGTCGTTTTACATCCAAGATTGCATAGGAAATCTGCTGCAAAAGAAGGGGTAAAAGAATTCTCAAAAGAAGAGCGATCAGTTCTCAAGAGAATTCTTTTACCCCAAAATAACGCCAAAATTTCTCGTTGGGATCTTAATTCTGTCATGGTTGAGGTATGAACTATTGCGATTTAAAGATATTGAACAGCTTTCCCGAACCTTCAAGTTCGCTGCTATCCTGCTAGAAATTTTCTAACGGTTTCCCTCAAACTCCTCAACGGGAACAAAAAATCTCTCATTTTTGCTTGGGCTGAAGCGGGCTGGAACAAAATTAGGGAAGTTTTCAAGCATTCGACCAGCTTTTCGAAAAGAATTGCTTTTTCGAGCTCCTAATTTTGTTACAGCGCGCCTCGGCGCATACAAAAATGAGGGATTTTGTGTTCGCATTGAGCAGTTTTGAGAGAAACCGTTAAGAACTTTTTAGCGGGATGCAAAAGCAAACAAAAAGCTGAAATACATTTGATTTTCTCATTGTTTGTACCTTACCCTTTGTAGAGGTAAAAAAAAACCCCACTATTATAAATATGTTATACACCTAATGCCACACAAAGCTCGGGGTAAAAAAAATGTTATACCCATTCGTTCACTTGCGTGTGGCACCTCGGTAAACCGACATTTTGTCTCAACGATTAGGTTGAGCTCCAAGAGCTTTGGGTATTTAAAGCTCACAGTCACAGCTTTTTGATTCACGTTGTCTAAACGCAGAGCGCATCGAAAACTCATAGTTGTTATTAGTTCTATATAATTTTGCGCTAATACATCTAACGAAAATGTTTCTACAGCAAAAAGACTGTAAAACTCTTGCACACCTGACCAATGCCTGCCAAGGTAATACCAAAGCAATGGTGCCTATCGCGAACGCAAGACTTCAGTCCATATTGATCGCCCGCTAGGCGATTTCGAGTACATTCCTCGATCCGCAACCACCCCTGACCTATACTTTGGATGTTGTGTACAAGACTCGGCGCATGCTTTCTCCCTTACACGCCCTGGCTATTTTTTTGCTATCTTCCTCTTCTGTGTTATGTACGTACCGCTTCGGTCCAACATGGTGTGTAAAACATGGCGACCCGCATCTGTACACTCGTTTGTTTTACTTGTGTTGATGCGAGAATTGCTCGACGATTCGGCGGAAATTTGACAAGTCAGGTAGGCGCGCATATTTCAGTCAAGAGCAAGTCGCACTAACGACAACTCTATATTTTAGGTTATCTACGCGCAAGTGTTGGGGAATGGCATAGTGATCAAGAAAATATCGTCAATGTCTTCGCTCTCTGGATGAGTTAGAGTGGAAGTGGAATCAGAATTGTTGGAGCAGAAGGGTTCAGCGAATGTTCCGGAGGATTCAGCGACAACAGACATTGGAATTGGTAAGATAAAAAATGTAGTGAAAACTATTCATACTTAGTGTAAAAGCGGTCCCATTATACAGTGAGGTTATTATTGTGTTAACACGTTAAGCGGTACGTCGGTGCCGTGGGGCCGAGAGCATTCTTTCGCGTATGCCGGCGTCGGTCTGCTCAAACCGACAGAGCCCGTTAGGTAGGCCGACGTTTCCACAAATCGCCGGCATAACGGAAAGCAGTGCGATTTGCGCTGTGCGCTTAAAGTGTTAAAAGATATTAGCCCATATATTGCTGCATTCGATGCAGCAAAGTGCAAGTGTACGCGTACATTGCGTTTTTGAATAAAGCGACTGTTTATGTTGAAGAAACAATTTCAGTTATGAACCAGAGGTTGCCTTTCACTTCGAAAGAAAATCGTTAGCATTAAACATACATGGGTAGGTATCACCAACACAAGTAAACACCTCCGAGCACACTCACACAACTACAATTTCTAGGCACGCACACATCTCCATTTGACGTACTCCGTTTTCGCTGGCCCGAGGCCTGGGTGAAACAAGTGCAATACAACTTGCATGCGAACCCGCCTAGCGGGGTTGCAACCAAAATGTTTTGGTTGAGCAAGATTTGGTTGCAAATTTTTCCGACAAATGGCGATACCATAGAATCTGCATATTGGCAGTGAAAGTTGGCGCCAACATTGGCAATGTGTGCAAGAGCCTTAAGAAACATCTACAAGCATTATATGACCAGTGCCACGATGGAGCGAAGCCGGGATAAAAATCAAAAATTCATTTTTGGATTTCAGAAAAATGAAATATTTTTTTTTATGTAAGATGAAACTAAGAAATGACGCAAAAACTAGAGCCTCTGTTCTTCCAGATTCTGAGAAACAGCCCGTCAAAGTCAAGATTTGTGAAAATATTGCGTGAAAAATTGAAAAAAATCTATCAACTTTGAAGGTCTGTAACTCCTATAATAATGGCCGGAATCGAATTTCAGCTTATGTAAAAAAAAACCTTGCGCGATGTCGCGTGAATCGCGCTAGGTTTTTTTTGCATGGAGTTCAGCGCCTGTCAGGCGACGTCGCGTTACGCGACGGTGCAGTCTGGAAAGCGTGTATCTCGGGGTCCACACTACAGCGCGACGTCGTCTGACAGGAGCTGAACTCCATATAAAAAAAACCCTTGCGCGATGTCGCGCGAATCGCGCTAGATTTTTTTTGCATGGAGTACAGCGCCTGTCAGGCGACGTCGCGTTACGCGACGGTGCAGTCTGGAAAGCGTGTATGAGTCAACCTGGATTAAACGTCAAACGTCAGAATGCTTGACGTCTCTTATTTTGGCGCGTTGCGATGGCGTGCTTTTGGCCTGACAACTGGCAGCTCTCTCTCTTCTAGTTTCTCTGGTAATGGTAAGACGTGTGTGCTCCTCCGTGAATAAACGAATTGATTAGAAATACAACATAAAGACATTTTTTTGAGAGCATTACAATCATCCGATCCATACATTTCAACATTATCTCTGGATAAATCGTTGAAAAATAAAAAGCAAATCCCATACCCAGACGCAGTAAAAACATTCTTCGCAGATTACAGCTCCTAAAATAGTAACAGACCCTTGCCAATTCAAAACCAAGAAGATGATGGTACAAGTTCATAATATTCAGGTAATATCTCTTCGTTAGGAGACGTTATGTCCGCGTTAGATGCTTTGAATATCAATTATTTTCCAGATAACAATATTTTGAAAGACAGTTTATTGTAAATTTAGTTTGTTTTACATCAAACTAAAAAAATCGTTAAGGTACCCGGTTGACAGAAATTGACATTGTTGCTGGTACTATGTAGTTCCAGCAAGAGTCCCAGCAATCTGCCATGGAAAAACTTGCTGGTACTACATGACAACTGCAAAAAATTTGAATTTTTGTCAACCGGGTAATATAAAAAGATTTAAAAAATTATGCACTCATAGAAAAGTCCAAAAATATGTGGTTTTTGCAGCGCACCCTGGCGGGATTGTTCAGAAACATAATTTCGTGTAATATAATAGTAGTACACGATATTACAATGAAAAAATTGCAGAACATTTGATTCCGAATTTTATCCCGGCAATTTGCTCTTTTCGCTCTATAGTGGCAGTGTACAGAATATAACCAATTTCTTTCAAGAGCCTTTAAAAACATCAGAGATAAAGCAATATAACTTGTGCTTAAGGAAATATGCACAAGTAGCCTCTAGGGAATCAATCTACCGTTGTTAGCATGAACAATACCTTCTATACTAAATGAATAATGTTTTAACTAAAACACTATATTTTTTCTCTTTATTTCTTTTGTTTACTATTAGTTATGTGTTATCTCACTATCTACTCGGTCTTATATTCATATCATATCGGTTTATTTGTTTCTGTTCGATTTTCATTTTTCTTTTTTTTCGCATTCGTTTTTTTATTTCTATTTATCTTTTCATCTTACTCCTTTCTTTATTATGTCAATCTCTGCCTTTATATTTATGCTTATACGTTCACTGTATTTGAACCTTGCTTAGAAACTTTGCTCATCAGTATGTATGGTTCTTGTTCCAGGATTCTATATACTATCTTGCCCTATCACTCACTCTTGTTCATACATTCGTTTTTCTTACAATGTATTATGCATCAATCCTACCGTTCGCATTCTCTGTTTACCGTTTAGCATACACATTAAACAAGATAAAAAAACAAGTGAAAAAATATAAAAGATATATTAACTAAAAAACCTAACCAAATACCAGTTTCTGCAGTGTTTCTGCCATACATGTTTCGTACTGTACAAAATCAGATACTTCCATTTAAGGCTCTCATGTTTCCTATTCTCGCTTACGAAATGTAACCACCTCATCCTCATATCTTTAGCAACCCAATCTAACACTTGGCGACAAACGCATAGTACGTACCCTGTCTCAGAAATGAATTAGACATTAACACGCTATAGTTTCACCTGAACGATGATTTACTGGAAAGGCTCTGTTATTATTATTATTTCCAAAATCTCGGCAAAGTCAGATTCTCAATTCAATTTAAAAGCTCTTGAATACGCAAACGAGATGCAAACGCTTTCGTTAAAATATTGAAGATCGCATCCACTTTTCAAGTTAAATCCAGTGAGAATTATAGCGATTGGTAACATCAGCAACTGTTTCATTTCAATCGTTTGTTTAGTAAAATGATGAGTTTCAGCGGAAGAGAGGAAGTAGTGGCCGTTGCAACCTCAACCGAATCAGCCACATCGTATCCAAACAATAATCTTCAAAACACATGCTGTAACTGTGCATTTATAGTCGGAGAATATTACTGTTTCATAATAAATGTTATATTGCAGTATCAAAAATATGAATGTCCCAAGTATGCATTAGGTATCCGCTATTCCTTTGATACGTGAAACTCTGGGTTTTATTCTTTTTGAACTTTTGTTGAATATTTGTTAAGGGAGTTACAGTAATACATTGAACTTAATCTGACCTATGATTAACGATTTTGGACAACATAAAAATGAGAGTAAAAGAACAATTTAGAGTAAAAGCTTCAATGCGACGAAAAATACGTCGTACAGTTAAAGAGAGGTTTGCGAATCTGTCCAGAACAACTTACGCGATCTTCCGCTTTCAAAGGTGCCGGATAGTACAAGTACAACTACTATGGAGCAAACGGGTTTTTAACTCATGTGTAGTTTATGAAGTTATCTCATTTGTATCATGGGTATGTATTTATGTTAAGATGCTTCCTGGCAAACACTCTGCTTTTATTTTTCTTTCACTTCAGCCTTCGAGTTCATAATTGGTTTAGACAAAGACTGTTGTTCGTTACTCGTTGTATTTCGACATTTTTACACTAACACAGAGTTACTTATTTCTCATGTGCAGGAATTTTGTTACTAGTTTTTTTTATTATATTCTTTATCCAATCCTTTACATGTTTAGGTATGTAAGTCGTCCCATTTCTGTTTTCAATCGTGTTTACTTTGGTTGCCAAAATATTGCAAGCGTGCTGTATTATCCCATTGCAGTGTTCGTCACGATTTGGTGTTGTTGCTTCAATCAACCTTAAGTTATGCTTAGAGACTCCTATAACCCTGCATCAACATGGACAATGCGGCAAGACAAAGAAGAGTGTTAACGATGACCATAATCCTCTTAAGGAGCGCACGCATTTGCGTAGTGTTTTTCATAAGAGTGAAAGAATACTGATAAATGCTTGCTGCTATTATTTGATTGAGCACTCAAAATATTAAATTCAATCATCATCAACAGACGCACGTTGCTTTGTTCAAAAATGCACACTTACCTAACACACAACATAGTACTCGCAGTTCCATTTCAAATTGTAAAACAATGCCTTTCACTTGCCATTACGCTTCATCGGGGGTGGTGAGCGCGCTTAATCCTCGTCACTCAGTGCCTCATATTGGGCAGAAAGAAGGGGCTTTGGTTCGGTGGCCGTTGCATTATGCCTATCATCTCCCAGTACACCGCCACCAGTAGCGCTACCGCTGACACTGCTGTTCGAGGAAACTATGATATTTCCGCTGGATCCTGGAGCTCCACTACCAACAGGCAGCAGCATATTATTAACTGAACCTTTCAGACTTTCGCCAGCGCTGCTACTATTTCCCGAGTTTCCCCCCGTTCCAAGCGTCGTTGCCATGGTAGACGGGGAGGACGACGAGTGATGATGTCCACTGGGAGACGATGATGAAGCTCCACTGGCTACCGTGAGAGCGCTAAACGGGTAGGTATAAGTGGGAGGTGTAGTGAAGCTCGATAACGATTGCTGATGATAAGCATTATGAACCCCCGATGTCACCAACTGATTCGTCGCACTAGATGTTACAGGTACGGTGGTACTTGATGTTGCCGCTATAGATGAAGTAGATACTACCAGATGATGTTGATGATGCTCTTCCACAGTACCAGAATGCTGTGCATCGGAAACGCCACTACTACGTTCCGATGATGATGCTGGTGTGCCGCTTCGATCTGTATTACCCACCTCCTTTCCCCCGTGGTGATGGCCAACTGAAACCGCCAGCTGCTGATGATGATGAGGGGAATGGTTTTGAAAGCTACGCGGGGACGATTGTTGCGGTCGCTCACTTCGATTGCCTTGCGATTGCCCGTCGACCACCACCACCACCGCGGGCGCATCTGGCGGACGCTTCTCGTCTTCAGTGCGCATAGCCTCAACGATGCGATTTTTCACGTAAAAATCGAGGGCAAAATTGTCTCGCCCCCCACCGCCGCCACCGCCACCGCTACCAGGGCTAGAAATCGAGTTACCTACGCTTGCGTTCATCCCAACACCTCCTCCGATTCGACCCAATGGTGTGCCTGGGTGGAAAAAAGGTGGAGCGTCGGGGGAAACGGGTTCGTGAAACTTACTGCGAGGGCCAGGTGATTGTGCCAGTCGAATAATGTGTCGATCTTCGGGAGTTAAGCGACCAGGCCCTTTCGGTGATTCGTGGCGCTGCATTTGATCCTCTTTACCGGGCGTTGTTACGGCAATTGGACGCCGGTTTTTCCACTGATCTGCCATCAAAATTGCCTCTGCTCCGGCAGCAGTCCCCGTGGCATTATATGGTATCATCGGGGGCCGTAACGATAAGTACGGATTCGGGTTGGGCGAGTAGTCCTTTGTAATTATCGATTCTGTCAGCTCACCAAGAGTGATATTTTTCACCGTTCCACCACCCCCACCACCCACTCCAACATCACGTCGAGAATTGTGATGGTGTTGGTGCATGGAGGATTCCGAGTCTAAGTCAATGTTGATAACAGTCGGCGATTGAGACTTACTACCATTGTTTTCACTAATGGCTTGCTGTGTCATCACGGAGCGCTGGTCACGCTGAGAAAACTGAAATAATGTATACTAAAGGTATTATCTTCAAATGGTTACTAACTAGAACGTCGAGTACTTACATATGCCCTATGAAGATCTCGGCTCGACGGCAAAGGGGGTGGCTCAACAGTAGTTTGACTAATCTGGTGTGTTATAATTGCATCAATCAAGTTTGCAGCCGTTAATGACCCATCCGAAGTCGATGTGCCTCCAACTATCCCAATGGTTCTTAAATAAAAAATACAACAAAAAAAAAACAAGTTAATAAGAAGCCCGCCAAATCGATTAGATTCATTAATCTGTTATCATTCATTTTTACCTATCACGTCTTTCTGGTAAAAAGCTATCGTATTGGTGTTTCCGACGACGCTCGTCCAATTCTTGGTGACGTTCAATGCGTTCCCGGTCACGATCGCGGTGGTGTTCTCGCTCACGCTGCTCTCTGTATTCGTGCTCACGTCTCTCCCGCTCACGATGTTCTCGATCCCGTTCGCGTTCCCGATCACGTTCGCGCTCATGGTCCCGTTCACGCTCGATCCGTTCGACCATAATTGTGCGCTCCAGTTCTGGCCGTTCGCGAAAATGAAATTCATCACGCAGATCGCGATGTTCTGGGTGAGACGAATCCCTCTGATACGCAACAATTGGGCCATGTTGCTGCAACGAAGAATGGTGCGGTGACTGCTGTTGACGACGCTGTATATCAATCTAAGAAGATAAAAAACGGTTAGGGTCAGTGAGGGGGTATATTGGCTCATGTATGTAACTTTCGCCCAATAGAAAGGAGATCAATTATTACACTGATTTCAAATAATGATTGATTTTTTCTAGTTATTTACTAAATTTGGGAGCGATTGCATCAATATTTTTCGAGAAAATTGTTAAAAACTACGAAGCTGTCGCTTTTTCAACAAATCATGCTGTAAGCAGATAGTTCGTCCACCTTGAGATATAAGCAACCACTGCGTAAAAAATTCTGAAGTAATGTTTTTCTAAAGCTTTGAGTGCTTTTAGGAATTATCAAAACATTACTTGAATTTTTTGAGTACGAGAAACAAGTAATTTCGATGCAAAAGTGGGCCAAAATAGATGCAAGGAAATCTGGTTTCGACTAAAACGAAATTTGTATGCATTCTGACACTGACAGCTGCCTGTCAGAAATTTTCTATTCGAAAATCCTGCAAAAAAGTGGAAATTAAAATATTGAATTAAACATTTTATCTTACTCATTTAACAAAAGTAAAAGTTAATAGCAGATTCTAAATTATTTTAACGATTATTGAAACCATTAAAAACATAAAAAAGGCATTTTTCATGTGGACCAAACTAGAAGCAAAGCGGATCAAAGTAGCGACAAAAAGTGTGTTCGGAAATTGATAATTTTTCCAGCCATTTTTTCACTTTTTGAAAGTGTTGTTTACCTTTTGTATGGGACAGCGTCGAGAAATCTGACAGTTTGTGTCGTTTTCGGCTCCCAATAAAAACCCTCTATTATTGATAAAATACTCTCCTATGTAGCAGACTCGGACTTGATGGAGTCTTAAGGTTCTTGCACACATTGCCAATGTTGGCGCCAACTTTCACTGCCAATATGCAGATTCTATGGTATCGCCATCTGTCGGAAAAGTTTGCAACTAAATCTTGCTCAACCAAAAAATTTTGGTTGCAACCTCGCCAATGTTTGACAATTCAATATTACCTAGTACAGAAATGGTAAACAAACCAGTATACCAAGCGTAAACAACCATTCGCATTCAAACACAACTGGTGTTGTTTATTTTTAATGTAAAAACGAGTATAGAATGAAATTTAAAACAATGTTGTCGTCGCCAACTTGTCGACAACTTGCGCTGATACTTCACACATGAGCAATGCCAAGGTAAGCTATTCTGACAGAAAAACAGAGGTTGTCAAGTATTGCTTTGGTATTACCTTGGCAGGCATTGCTCAGGTGTGAAAGAGTTTTTAAAACTCTTTTTAAAAGAGTTCTCTTTAAAAGAGTTTTTAAAAAGTTTTTAAAACTTTTCTGTACACTAGCGAACGTTCGCTCGAATTCTGAGCGTAGCTTCAACACCGAACGTGAACCGAACGAGACAACTGCCATTACTCGGGGTCCACACTGCAGCGCGACGTCCCGTTTCAAAAGAAGCCCAGTTTCGGCAGAACAATCGCGCAAGTCAAGCGCGACAGAGGTAGGAGAGTATGTAGAAATATGTATGACATTGGGGCGCAAACTCGGCTAAATTTTTTTTTTGAATTTTGAGGTAGTAATGCATGATATTTGTTTAGCTACGTATTTTATGCACCCTGATTGAGTTTGGCGCTTCCACATTTGAAAGTGTATATAAACGTAAGACACAGTTGTAAGTATATATTTCCACATCATCTCCTACTTGTTGAAGAGCAGTTTGTTTACGTTTCGGCACCCGAAAAAACTTTGGTAAAAATATCAATTAAACCGGAGTTTGATAACTGAATTACATTTGTGAAGGCTAGAAATAAGTAGTACAACGAAAAATCCGATGTTTCGTGAAGAATATTGCTCGTTTTGTTCGCGTTTGTGATTCGGTTTGTTTTCGTTTTGTCCAGCTGTCGGTTTGTTTACGTTTCGAATTGACATTTGACAAGAGCTAGCGCGACGTCCCGTTTTTCGCTGCTTCTACACTAGCGCGATTTGTGCGACATTTTTTTTGTATCCCGGGGTCCACACTACAGCGCGACGTCGCCTGACAGGCGCTGAACTCCATACAAATCCGATTTGCGCGAAATCGCGCTAGGTTTTTTTTGTATGGAGTTCAGCGCCTCTCAGGCGACGTCGCGCTGTAGTGTGTCGCGTAACGCGACGTCGCCTGACAGGCGCTGAACTCCATGCCAAAAAAAACCTAGCGCGATTCGCGCGACACCGCGCAAGGTTTTTTTTATATGAAGTTCAGCTCCTGTCAGGCGACGTCGCGCTGTAGTGTGGACCCCGAGTATGGAGTTCGGCTGCCTGTCAGGCGACGTCGCGTTTCGTGACGGGACGTCGCGCTGTAGTGTGGACCCTATGTAGAAACAGCGAAAAACGCGACTTCGCGCTAGCTCTTGTCAAATGTCAATTCGAAACTAAAACAAACCGACAGCTGGACAAAACGTAAACAAGC